>NC_047111.1:65601204-65901204 GCF_902500255.1 Thalassophryne amazonica
CTAGCTCTTAGCCGGTTTTGCATGGCGGCTTCTCCTGTCTCTCCCGCACTTTTCTGCTCTGGGTGTGAAATGTTTAGTTATTCCTCGGCCTCCTTTATCAGTAATGGTACTTGTAATAAGTGTAGCTTATTCGTAGCTTTGGAGGCTAGGCTGGGCGAATTGGAGACTTGGCTCCGCACCGTGGAAAATTCTACAGCTAGCCAGGCCCCTGTAGCTTAGCCGCTGTTAGTTCCCCTCCGGCAGATCCCGAGCAGCCGGGAAAGCAGGCCGACTGGGTGACTGTGAGGAGGAAGCATAGTCCTAAACAGAAGCCCCGTGTACACCGCCAACCCGTTCACATTTCTAACCGTTTTTCCCCACTCGACGACACACCCGCCGAGGATCAAACTCTGGTTATTGGCGACTCTGTTTTGAGAAGTGTGAAGTTAGCGACACCAGCAACCATAGTCAATTGTCTTCCGGGGGCCAGAGCAGGCGACATTGAAGGAAATTTGAAACTGCTGGCTAAGGCTAAGCGTAAATTTGGTAAGATTGTAATTCACGTCGGCAGAAATGACACCCGGTTACGCCAATCGGAGGTCACTAAAATTAACATTGAATCGGTGTGTAACTTTGCAAAAACAATGTCGGATTCTGTAGTTTTCTCTGGGCCCCTCCCCAATCGGATCGGGAGTGACATGTTTAGCCGCATGTTCTCCTTGAATTGCTGGCTGTCTGAGTGGTGTCCAAAAAATGAGGTGGGCTTCATAGATAATTGGCAAAGCTTCTGGGGAAAACCTGGTCTTGTTAGGAGAGACGGCATCCATCCCACTTTGGATGGAGCAGCTCTCATTTCTAGAAATCTGGCCAATTTTCTTAAATCCTCTCTGCAGCTTCTCTCCCCCTGCCATCCCCTCATTACCCCATCCCCGTAGAGACGGTACCTGCTCCCAGACCACCATAAATAAATATACCAGCAAAATTCTATTTAAGCATAAAAATTCAAAAAGAAAAAATAATATAGCACCTTCAACTGCACCACAGACTAAAACAGTTAAATGTGGTCTATTAAACATTAGGTCTCTCTCTTCTAAGTCCCTGTTAGTAAATGATATAATAACTGATCAACATATTGATTTATTCTGCTTTACAGAAACCTGGTTACAGCAGGATGAATATGTTAGTTTAAATGAGTCAACACCCCCGAGTCACACTAACTGCCAGAATGCTCGTAGCACGGGCCGAGGCGGAGGACTAGCACCAATCTTCCAGTCCAGCTTATTAATTAATCAAAAACCCAGACAGAGCTTTAATTCATTTGAAAGCTTGACTCTTAGTCTTGTCCATCCAAATTGGAAGTCCCAAAAAACAGCTTTATTTGTTATTATCTATCGTCCACCTGGTCGTTACTGTGAGTTTCTCTGTGAATTTTCAGACCTTTCGTCTGACTTAGTGCTTAGCTCAGATAAGATAATTATAGTGGGCAATTTTAACATCCACACAGATGCTGAGAATGACAGCCTCAACACTGCATTTAATCTATTATTAGACTCAATTGGCTTTGCTCAAAATGTAAATGAGTCCACCCACCACTTTAATCATATCTTAGATCTTGTTCTGACTTATGGTATGGAAATTGAAGACTTAGCAGTATTCCCTGAAAACTCCCTTCTGTCTGATCATTTCTTAGTAACATTTACATTTACTCTGATGGACTACCCAGCAGTGGGGAATAAGTTTCATTACACTAGAAGTCTTTCAGAAAGCGCTGTAACTAGGTTTAAGGATATGATTCCTTCTTTATGTTCTCTAATGCCATATACCAACACAGTGCAGAGTAGCTACCTAAACTCTGTAAGTGAGATAGAGTATCTCGTCAATAGTTTTACATCCTCATTGAAGACAATTTTGGATGCTGTAGCTCCTCTGAAAAAGAGAGCTTTAAATCAGAAGTGCCTGACTCCGTGGTATAACTCACAAACTCGCAGCTTAAAGCAGATAACCCGTAAATTGGAGAGGAAATGGCGTCTCACTAATTTAGAAGATCTTCACTTAGCCTGGAAAAAGAGTCTGTTGCTCTATAAAAAAGCCCTCCGTAAAGCTAGGACATCATAGTACTCATCACTAATTGAAGAAAATAAGAACAACCCCAGGTTTCTTTTCAGCACTGTAGCCAGGCTGACAAAGAGTCAGAGCTCTATTGAGCTGAGTATTCCATTAACTTTAACTAGTAATGACTTCATGACTTTCTTTGCTAATAAAATTTTAACTATTAGAGAAAAAAATACTCATAACCATCCCAAAGACGTATCGTTATCTTTGGCTGCTTTCAGTGATGCCGGTATTTGGTTAGACTCTTTCTCTCCGATTGTTCTGAGTTATTTTCATTAGTTACTTCATCCAAACCATCAACATGTCTATTAGACCCCATTCCTACCAGGCTGCTCAAGGAAGCCCTACCATTATTTAATGCTTCGATCTTAAATATGATCAATCTATCTTTATTTGTTGGCTATGTACCACAGGCTTTTAAGGTGGCAGTAATTAAACCATTACTTAAAAAGCCATCACTTGACCCAGCTATCTTAGCTAATTATAGGCCAATCTCCAACCTTCCTTTTCTCTCAAAAATTCTTGAAAGGGTAGTTGTAAAACAACTAACTGATCATCTGCAGAGGAATGGTCTATTTGAAGACGCACGGTGGAGCCGCATGGCGCAAAGCAACGCCATGATGAAGCCTTCCTGGACATGTTGGGGCATGTCCAGCTCATGCACAATCACAATCGGATAATCACACGACTGAAAAGCAACCGGAATCCATCTGAAAGCCATCTCAAAGCCGTCCTGTGAGACCAACACTGAGGTGGTTTTGTCCTGCATAATGAACGGCTTTGTGGCGCGTCCCTCTGCTTTTCTTTCCATGAAAAAAACTCCTGTAACAGTGGAATGTGCCGAAAAAGTGCTGATGTCCACGACTTCTGCCTTTTTGTGAAAGTCAGACGAGGTCCCGGATCAACAAAGCCTTCACGTTGGAAATGATCTGGTTGTTTCAGCGGGGTCTGAGCATGTCAATCGGCGCTGGGAGCTCGCCGCACTCTCAGCAGTTGTGGGCCGTCCTTAAAGCGGCATTAACACTCCTTAATCTGTATAATCCCCATAAAATCGTCCCTGAAAGCCATATTAATTTTCCGAACGGTGTCCACCTGGAGGTCTCTCACAGTTTCTGGAAAAAAAATTGATTCAGCAAAGCTCCAAATTGTTCAGACATTTATTCACAATTAAAAAAACGATGAGAGGGTGGACCACTGCTCACACAAAGCCTGCTCACAGGCGAATGACGCAACCAACAGGCGTGAAAAAACTCACGCATGCGCACGAAGGTTCAAGTTTGTCTGATGCAATCACACGTGATTCAAATCCATATGGTTTTTGAAAAAAATAAAAAGGTCGGATACTTTTCTAACAGACCTCGTATGTTTGTATGTATGCATGTATGTATGTATGTATGTATGTATGTATGTATGTGTATATATATATATATATATATATATGTATGTATATATGTATGTATGTATGTGGGTGATTCTTTAACTACCGGCACTATTGGCCTTGTAAATGTAATTTCCACCACACCATTGCCTTACAACATAAAGCGCCTTGGGGCAACTGTTTGTTGTGATTTGGCGCTATATACATGTGCTCTGATGTCACTGTTTATCTCCATAGAAACTACCCAAACAATGTTTCATACAAACTGTTTAGGGACATTACATTGTTGTGGTGGAAATTACGGCAATAATGTGGGACAACTACATTTTGTTTAAAAAAAATCACAACAGTTGTATGACATTGAATACCCCAATTATGTTTTGATTATTTTACTGATATTTTATTCAGAGATATTTTAAAACATTAGAAAAAACTTTTCTTTACCATTCATTTTTATCATTGAAGATCAAAAGTCTGGGTGTGGGACAAGCACAAAACGGCAATATTTGCATATAATGATGCTGAAAAAAGGTGTGAAAAAGTCATCATAGACTACTAGAACAAATTTCTTAACCCACTTTCATTGTAAAGATAACTATAAAAGTGTGAAATTTCCCCTTTTTTTCTGTTTTTCATACAATATGATCAAAGTACATAAGTGCCCGTAGTCTAAGAATCACCCATGTATGTATGTATGTATGTATGTGTGTGTATATATATATATCCAACAAGTGTAGAATCATCTGAAGATTTCTGTAGGTGGCAGCCAAAATTCAGACTCGACCACCAGTTAGAGGTATACATGGTGAATAAAAATGGTGACAGAATTGTTGCTTGTCGTGCTCCTGTGTTTGTAATTATGGTCCTGGATATTTCACTACCAGATTTCACAAACTGCGGTTATGTGATGTAATGAATTACTCTAGCAACTGTACTGTTGTTTCTGTTAAGATCAATCAGTTAGGGTTCGATTTATGGTTTGTAAATTTGGAGTCCCTTTTATTTGGTTAAAATAAAATTTAATTAATTTTAATGTTAAAAAACAAAGTAAATGAAAAAAAATACAGCAAAGGGAATTTGTTCCTGTGAGACATTTTATTGAAAACTATTTTTATTTTTATTATTATTTTTACTCCTTCATATCTGTATTAGTAACAACCTTCCCCCACCAAAAAATAGAAATAACAAATCTATATACGGCACGCTCACTCTGCTCGTGTAGCCATAGACAATGGAAACATTTATTTTTTATTTTTTTTCATTTGTTCATGCTTGTGTTTTATAGCTTAACTGTTGGGACACAATCACAAAATAGCATTTTGTTTGTCTGATTAACAGTTTTAAGGAAAGATTTTCTCTGACCGCCACACGCTATGCCTTATCACTTTTTTCCTCACGCTAACTGTAATGTTTTCTCTGTAGACAACATCCCCTGAATCTCAGTTCCATGTGGTGCTCTGCCACTGAGGAATTAAACAGAAAGCCAGACTTTACATGCCATTCATACTGCATCCACAAGATACTATGTGCATTTAAAATTGGTGTAATTTTTTATTTGTTTTTTTGTTTGTTTGCTTGCTTTTTGTTTTGAGGGACAGCATTAAATTAAATCCTGCTCAAATATGCAGCTAAACTGTGTCAGAAGCATTAAAAAACCAATAAGATTCTCAATTTTTTGGAATATTCTGAGTGATTCTGTAGTCATTATGACCTGAAGGTGGTTTTGGGAAACAAGGCCCGGGATTTATATGATTCCAAATGTTGATTCTGGCTGAGGAGAGAGGTGCACTCTGTGCCTTCCTTCCTGTGCTTACGCTCCTTTTTTCCATTGTTGGTCCCAAGATCCAATTTGTTGCTGGCGTTTGCATCACCCTGCTCATCTTTTCTGTGTATTTTTGTCTATGGGTGGGAAGCACAGAGAGATTATGCTTGTGCTGTGCATGTGTAGGTATGCCCTGGGGATGTGTGCGTTTCTGTGTTCAGATCCCTGTAAGTTTGTATGTGAGGTTCTACCAAGACTATCTGCACCTTCTCCTTTCAAGCCAGCATTGCTTGGTTTATCGAGCATCTTCAAACTGACAGGCTATAGATATTGTAGGATGCACTGGCCCCCAGTGAGCTCTATAATTGGGAACCTCAGAGGAGGGGGAAAATTCGATGTGGGATGAATTAATTTTGCCTCTTTGTATTCAACGCCTTGTTCAGAGGTCCTGTCTAATCTCTCCTAATGTGTTTGCAGAGTGCACTGGATCAATTCATTTTGCAGCAAGCGAGAGAGGGGAAAAAAAAACTAACAAACAAAAAAAACAGAGCGACGGAGAGGAGAGAGAATGCGAAATAAGCCTTAAAGGGGCATTCCATAAATGTTTACATGCAAAGAATGCCCCAGAATCCTACTTTTGGTTGTTGCTTTGATGGGAAACCATGGCAGGAGCTCACAAGTTTAGACTACAACAGATATGATCCTGTAGAAGTTGTTAATTCAGTCTGATGTAAAGAATGGAGTTATGGGTAATCAAACACCACAGAGGGTTTGTGAAGCACCACAAACTGCCCCGCCAACTTGGCACAGTGCATCATTTCTGCTACACCATGCACTTGATACATGACAAAATAATAGAGGAATTGAGGAGTAACTGTCTTCTTTTAAGACTTATACCATTAGTGCATGATATGACTGCTAGATTGTGACTGATTAAAATGTCTGCATGATCAGCTTTCACAGAAAGATTGTCACAGTCATGCTGCAGTGCACAATCTATTAGTTACAATTCTGTGTCTCAGCCTTTTATTTCTTTCGCTCATCTACTGGAGATCCACCCGGACATGCACAGAATGTCACATTCCCTATTCCCTATTTGCTCACTTTGAGTGACTGAAGGCAACGACTGGGTGTCTTCAGATCTAAGTCTCTTCAGAGGATCCTTACGTCCTACTGGAATGAGTTTGTATCAAAAATGAGCATTTACTTTGGAAGACTCAGATGAGAAGAATCAGTTGCATTCTGAGGGGAATGTCAACGACGACATTTTAAGCCCCGGTCACAACCCACCGTGGTTTTTTTTTGCCGTACGTTTTCTGCGGATGCCACGGCCACTACGTTTTTGTGAAAACGTACGGAGGCAGTAGCAAGAGGAGGGAGGGAGTACGTTCAACGCACGTCTCTAGGAGTGTAACAATAAAGAGAGTTGACAATAAAGCAGTGTGTGTGTGTGTGTGTGTGGGGTCGCTTTTCTTTTTTATGAGCGGGACCGGAGCGGCAGGCGGTTTTCCGCTTCGGCGATGCATGAGCATGTCCAGCCTGCAGCGGTCAGTTGTACGAGTATTTACTTGACTCGAAAAGTTACAGTTAGTTAACAGACTGAAGCTGTGGAGTGTGTGTTGCTGACGTTTTGAAATAAAGTCCAAGTTCAAGTGAGAAGCTGCGTTGTGCATGCAAGTCTGTCGGCCTCCATAGTACCTGGTGAGTGCCGTAATCCGTACTGCCTACGTATGGATTTGGTTAATTCAGTAGTAATTGAATGAAAATATGCTGCTTTGAATCCGTACTGAGGCAGTACTCACAACGTGCATCATCTGTACTGCTGGTGAATCCGCAGCCTGATCGCAGCGAAAGTTCTGCATGCACTAAAATCTCTACAGCGTGTCTGCGTGTGTCTGCGTGCTCCTAAATTCGTACTGAGGCAGTACTTACGAAGTATGGATCTCCAAATTTAGCCCACGTTTTTGCAAGTAGACTGCACGCACGCGCAAGTATGGCGGGTTGTGACCACGGCTTTAGCTAAGTGGCATGTTTCTCTGCACATGATCCAGCACGCAGGTGCCTCAGTGTTGAGGTCCTCAGCAGCTAGAGAAGGCCAAGGGGATGTCTACATTTAACCTGCCTCCGGCAGATAGACTGCTGCATTCAATAGGTGGTGATGGACCGTTTGTCTGACTGGGCAGTTGCCGGGACACATCACACCAGTTATGTTCCTAAATTTGACCTGTCTCTACATTGTTTTTTTTAATTTCACATTAATCATGTATAGCATGATATGTGAACAACCTTTCAATAATATTATCAAACATTTATTGAAAACATTTTTTTTTTCTTTTGTATTTCTAATATTCAGGGTTTTTTTTCCAGTTTAAATGTGTAATGGGCAAGTTACACCTTGGCAATTTGACCAGCATACTGTATCCCGACATGAAAAAATTAGCCAATATGCTGACTACGTCAAATAAGTTACGGTGCATCTGGAAAGTATTCACAACCCTTCACTTTTTTCACATTTTGTTGCAGCCTTATTCCAAAATGGAGTAAATTAATTTTTTGCCTCTAAAATTCTACTCTCAACACCCCATAATGACAACATGATTTTTTTTTTGTTTTTGCAAACTTTTGAAAAAATAAAAAACTAAGATACGTAAGTATTCACACCCTCTGCTCAATACTTTGTTGATGCACCTTTGCCAACAATTACAGCCTCAAGTCTTCTTGACTATGATGCCACAAGCTTGGTACACCTATCTTTGGGAGGTTTTGCCCTTTCCTCTTTGCAGCACCTCTCAAGCTCCATCAGGTTGGATGTGGAGCATCGGTGCACAACTATTTTCAGATCTCTTCAGAGATGTTCACTCAAGCACATTCACATAGTTGTGTGAATGTGCTTGAGTGGCCCAGCCACAATCCTTTGATATCTTGGCCGTGTGCTTAGGGTCATTGTCCTGCTGAAAGATGAACCGCTGCCGCAGTCTGAGGTCAAGAGCACTCTGGAGCAGGTTTTCATCCAGGATGTCTCTGTACATTGCTGCATTCATCTTTTCCTCAATCCTGACTAGTCTCCCAGTTCCTGCCAATGAAAAACATTCCCACAGCATGATGCTGCCACCACCATGCTTCAGTGTAGGGATGGTGCCTGCTTTCCTCCAAACCTGACGCCTGGCATTCACATCAAAGAGCTCAATCTTTATGTCATCAGACCAGAGAATTTTGTTTTCATGGTCTGAGAGTCCTTCAGGTGCTTTTTGGCAGTCTCTTGTGGGCTGCCATGTGCCTTTTACTAACGAATGGCTTCCATTTGGCTTCTATCTACCACAGCTACCACACAGGACTGATTGGTGGATTGCTGCAGAGATGGTTGTCCTTCTGGAAAGTTATCCTCTCTCCACGGAGGAATGCTGTGCTCTGACAGAGTGACATTCAGGTTCTTTGTTACCTCCCTGATTAAGGTCCTTCTCCCTTGATTGCTCAGTTTAGACTGTCAGCTGTGAGACCTTATATGTAGACAGGTCTGTGCCTTTCCTAATCATGTCCAATCAACTGAATTTACCCCAGGTGTACTCCAGTTAAGGTGAAGAAACATCTCAAGGATAATCTGTGGAAACAGGATGCACCTAAGCTCAATTTTGAGGTTCATGGCAAAGTCTGTGAATACTTATGTGATTTCTTAATAAATTTGCAAAAATCTAAAAAAAAAAAAACTGACATAACTGGTCAGATTAAGACTTTTATATTTCCTCAGTGTGTCAATGGTTTAATACAGTGGTGTCCAAATTATTCCAGAAAGGGCCAAGGGGGTGCAGGTTTTCTTTGCAACCACTGACTCCAGCAGGTGATTTCACTGATGAACTAATCCCATCTGCTTGAAGTGATAATCAGTATTGTGCATGCCCAAAATTTTTCGACATAACTGCTGTACTATCGTATATTCAAGCATGCTTCGATGTGTTCTTATCTTATACAGAACTTACCCATAACTTATTAGATGTACACCAGCATTTTTACCTCCGCCAAGGAGGTTATGTTTTCGGTCGAGTTTGTTTGTTTGTCTGTCTGTCTGTTTGTCAGCAGGATAACTCAAAAAGTTTTGAACAGATTTTGATTAAATTTTGTGGAGTGGTTGCAAATGACAAGAGGAACAAGTGATTAAATTTTAGTGGTGATCCGGATCACGATTTGGATCCAGGAATTTTTTAAAGGATTCTTCACCATGGCGGGATAGGGGGAATTTTGACATTCTAGTTTCTAACTCCACAAAAACAAGGCAGAAAGGCTTGAAAAAAATTAGGGTGTAACATAGTCAATTGTTCTATCAAACAACAATGTTTGGATTCCGGATCTGGTGATCCAGAATATGCAAAAATATAGGGAAAATAGAAAATGTGTCAGTGTGAGGTTACAAATGAAGCTAGAGATGCACAACTAACACCAAATTGTAGCTGAATTTGTACTGATTCAGTAAGGTATCATCAGATTTGATGTAGCTTCAAATGTTATGGAGCTAGATCCAGAAGAAAACCGCCATTACCGAAAAATCGTTTTATACAATAACTTTTGAACTAATAAAGACATAAAAGTGATTCCAAGTTCTGGTGCTATGTTTTCATGGTCAAGGATGTCAAATATAAAGGAAAGAAAAGTGTATGTATCATAGTTTTGGTTGTAACACTGAATTGTTGAATAGCTCACTGTGCCAAGGAGGGAATCTCTTTAGTGTCAGTGACCCTATGGCCTTGTTTAGAGAAGTGTTTCATAAATGTTAAAAAAAATCATATATTTGCAGTTTAGTTGAATAATAAATTGAATTTTGTCTCTTATTTGTTTTTGTCTATAAGCACATATAATATCAATATCAGTGCTCAGATGACAGTAGCTTCTGGGAAAGGTGCAAGTTGCAATAAACTGTGATGCCAAGCGCTAAGGATACATGCTATCCAGTCACAGCAGATGAAACTTTTTTTTACTACTGAGCAAACATCATTGTTAGACTTTTTTAGGTTCAGTGATTCCACGGCGTGTAGATGTTATGGCGTCAGTGATCCCATGGCCTTGGCAGAGGTTTGCACTTTCTGAGTGCTTCTAGTTTGCTGTATTTTTAATACATCAGCATACACAGGTTAAATTGGCAAGGTGTGACCGGGCCATAAAGGATTCATTAATGAGGTTTGTTTTTTGTTTTTTTTTCTTTGACTGAATGTTAATTGACCCAATCTTGGTTTTGACCTAAGCACCACCTGTTTTCTGTACTTACACAATGCAGGCAGCAGGATGTTATTGACTCTTGCCCACATGTTTTTTTTTTGGGGGGGGGGGGGGGGTGTGTGTCTGTGGACACTATGTATTGTTATGTATCAGAATTCTTTTCCATTGAAAGATTTAGGTTTAGTTTCAACTTATTGACTGCTATCTTTGACACAAGGTAGGGTTTGAAATCAGCTTAGTCCTTTTAAATGATTAGCTGCATTTCAAAACAGGGTCTACATTGTAGAATTTTTTTTATTCTCCCAAATGCACTTTTTCCTCTAAACAGAGAGATAACTCGTCTCATCTGTTTAGCTGATGTCAGTAATATGTTGAACCCTAAATTTCATCCACTGATGTTTATCAAAATCCTTCAAATGAGCTTTATCCACGGTTTCACTTCGATCTGATTGGACAGAAATGAGTATTTGTTTGTGTAACGTTAATCAAGCTTTTGTGATACTTTTGAACCAGGGAACCCTCTGAAATCCCTGATTGCTGAAGGGTTGTTTGCTGACATTTTCTTTGTGCACAAACCACTCACATAGGTGTTCCACTATTTGATATCATTATTAGTGTCTGTAATGTTTCACCTGCTATCTTCCATCTGATTTATCAATCTCAGGGATGCTGTTAGTTTGTCGGTTACCATAGCAATTGTTTCCTGGTTGCTGTAGAATGCTGAGTATGATGTGTGTGGGTACTAGGCATACAATGTTTTAATGTTTTTCCTCAAAACCAATTTCCTGTACCATATTTAGATGAGCTTTTATGGATGGGTAATTAAAGTGAGCTATCTTTAAAGACATTCACCCATAAACCCATGTGTGTACTCTTACGCAAAACCTGTTCGAATATCAGTAAGGTTGCATAGCACTCTTGGCTTTCAATAAATTTTTAGCATTTGTAAGAATTCAGTGGTGATTAGATTGTATTGCTGTTATCATACTTTTTCCCTTGTTTGTTTATTATTCAACCAGGGCTCTAGCTTTTGGAAATCCACCCAAATGCAAGTTTCAAAGTTGATCATGGAGGAACTTTTTGATTTCCTTTGTTTTCCAGACAAAAGCTCATCAGAATATGATACAGGACTATGTTTTTGCAAAAGATTTGTATCCCTAGTGGGTAGGGATGCACCAATCCACAATTTTTCATTTCTGATACAATCTTGATACCCGAATTTGGATATCTGCCGATACTGATACTGTTCCGATCCGATACCAGAGCTCTGTTTGCTTTAATATTATCATTATTGTTGATTGTACAACCCCAATTCCAATGAAGTTGGGACATTGAGTGAAACATAAGTAAAAACAGAATACAATGATTTGCAAATCCTCTTCAACCTATATGATGAACTTTATTGTTTTTGTGCAAATATTTGCTCATTTTGAAATGGATGGCTGCAACACATTTCAAAAAAGCTGGGACAGTGGTATGTTTACCGCGGTTTTCTGCATAGGCCTCAACCCCCTTAGCCAACTCATCACAAAGAGTGGCTACAGATATCTATTCAGGAGTGGAGTAACCATCAGCCACATCCTGTGCATGGATGGCCTCAAACTGTATGTCAAGAGTGAGCAAGACATTGATTCACTGATCCACCTCACCAGGATCTACAGTGAGTATTTTGGGATGTCATTCGGATTGGATAATTGTGGCTGAATGTTGTCACAAAGATGGAAGGTGAGGTGGACTTACCAGAAGGCAGGTTAGCGGATGTACAGGACAATTACAAGTACTTTGGAAGTCCACAAGCCAATTCGGAACCATTAAGATGTAAGAAGGTCTTACATAGCCAAATACCTCCATAAGGTAAGACAAGTGCTGAGAAGCCAACTCAGTGGTACAAATAACATCTGAGCCATCAATACATACGCCCTACCAGTCATTAGATGCCCAGCTGGGATACTATGTTGGCCACAGGAGGAGATAGATGCCACTGATATCAAGACACGAAAACTTGTCTCAATGCACGGAGGATTTCAAAGTCCAGTAAAGAAGAGAGGGCGAATAATATTGAGTGTCAGAGCCACATTGCAGGATGAGACAAGGAGCATCTGTGAATACACGAGAAAGATGCCCCCCCCAAGATCAGCTGCTACAAGAATGCCTTAGGCAGCTGAAGACAGACAGTGATAAGGAACAGGAGGAAGAGATATCATGGAAGACCAAGCCCCTCCATGGGATGTACCATTGACAGATAGAGGAAGTGGCTGACAACAAGAAGGCGTACCAGTGGCTAGAAAATGCTGGCCTAAAGGATGGCACAGAGGCTCTGATCATGGAAGCACATAAACAAGTCCTAAGCACCAGATCAATAGAAGCAGGAGTTTACCACAGCTGACAGAACCCAAGTTGCAGGCTGTGCAAATGTGTCCCTGAGACAGTCCAGCACATAGCAGCAGGATGCAAGGTGGGACAGTGTACACTGAGAGGCACAACCAAGTCTTTAGAATTGTGTACAGCAACTTGTGTGCCGCATATGGATTAGAAGTCCCCAAGTCGTGAGGGGAGACACCACCAGAAGTGGTTGAGAATGATGTCCTGTTGAACAGACAAGCAGCTGTTGGGCAACCAACCACACATAGTGGTGGTTGACAAGGGAAAGAAGACCACAATTGTGACCGATGTGACAATCCCAGCTGACAGCAACATCAGAAAGAAAGAGCATGAGAAAATAGAGATGTAACAAGGGCTGAAGGAGCAAGTGGGGCAGATGTGGAAGTTCAAGTCCAAAGTGGTCCTAGTGGTAATATTGACTGAAGTGAACATGCAGATTTATCTCCAGAAGGATCCTCCCAATGCTATCACACCCCAATAACATTTTTGCCTTCTCAGTGGAGACAAGAAGCAGTGAAAATAGACAATTATCATTGTTTTTGTTCCAAGCAAAAACTTGAACCCAAAAACATCTTTAGAATATGGCATTGGTTGAAAAATGCCGGAGTTATCGTTTAAGAACAATTTCAATCTGGTTAATGTGTCGAAATAAGGGTGGGAAAATCAATACAGTACTAAAACAATATATATGACAATGCTCACTTGTCTGTTTTTTCCTTAGTCCTAGTGACATGAAGGCTGTTCTATATCACGTGTATATCAGGCTTTCACAGATGTTAGGAGTGTGATTTTTACTGGGTAATAACACCCGAGTGTTATACTTAAGAGAGAAAGATGACCCACCTTTTGTCAAAAACTGATTTATGGCCCTGTCAGCCAATCAGAATCGATGACGTCACTATGTCCCGCCCCTAAGCCCCTCCCCTAGTCCTGCCTCCAAGCCCCGCCCCTATGACATCACAGCCAATCAGAATCGATGACGTCACTATGTCCCGCCCCTAAACCCCTCCCCTAGTCCCGCCTCCAAGCCCCGCCCCTATGACGTCACAGCCAATCAGAATTGATTACGTCACTATGTCCTGCCCCTAAGCCCCCGCCCCCGGCTCCTCCCCTAGTCTCGCCCCTGGCTCATCCCCTAGCCCCACCCCCAAGCTCCTCCCCTAGCCCCTCCCCTAACCCCGCCCCAAGCACCGCCTCCAAGCCCTACCTCCCCTCCCACCCGGGTCTAATATTTTGTCATTTTATTTCATGAATTAAAGAATGATTAAAAATACCTAGATCTTTTTAATGTATTAAAGAATTAACTAATTCTGAAATAATTAAACATAAATCATGTCTATTATCTAATACCCCTTTAATATTTTTAATTCTTAAATTAAAGCGCCTCCTTTTATGGTTTTTTAATGCCTCAATTAAAGAAGGAATAAAAAATACCGTATCTTATGCATAATTATGGGAGGTTTTCTTCAATTTAGTGATTAAACACGAATATTTTAATACGCCTTTAATATTTCTTAATTCTTAAATTATCGCGTTTCCTTTTCTGTTTTTTAATTCGTAAATTAAAGAAGGGAAACAAATAGCCGTCTCTCTCGGGTGTAAGTCTTTGCAGCAAGACGGTCAAATACCCACGCATAGAGCTGCTCGCGGAAACATGACCCCACTGCTGTAATACCTGTTGCAGACGCTAGCTGTGTCTGTGCATGCGTGCGTGCGTGCGTGTGTGTGTGTTTCGGAGGCGTGTGTGCGTGTGTGTGTGCGTGTGTCTGTGTGTGTGTCAGGCCACATGGTCTTTTATAACATCGTAGAGAAGCGTTCGTCACGCTTGTTTGAAGGCTGAAAAAACAAAGCTCCTTCTCACTCACGCCAAATGGTGTTTCTTTTAAGATATTAGCCGATCGATCATGGTGCGCGGGACACCCGCTGATCGGAGATGCTGCCCCGAGGTGATGAACCCGAAAAATCAACCAACTTTGGTCTCACTCACGCCAAATGGTGTTTCTTTTAAGATATTAGCCGATCGATCATGGTGCGCGGGACACCCGCTGATCGGAGATGCTGCCCCGAGGTGATGAACCCGAAAATTCAACAAACTTTGGTCTCACTCACGTCCTGGGAAGGAGTCACCGCGCATTTCCACTACGACCGGTGAAGAGTGAAGATGCCTGGACCCCCAGCTATGGGTATAAAATAGAATAAATTTGCGGAAAAAAAAATCCTGAAAAACCATGTTGTTTAATTAAGTTTTCTTGTCTTCGAGCAGAGTGCGAAAACTGCATCAGCTTTCAGGGTAAGTGATTTAAGTAATCTGTTTTGATAGAAATGACTGTTTTTAAATGATGCACGCCGTCTGAAACTGTGTCTTTTTTTTAGACAAAACCACGCAGACGGTCCAGAGCGCGTTCGGACCCGTCCTCGGTAATATATTTGAAATATTACGGAATATCCGCTTGCGAGGGTGGTGCTTTGTATTCATTTATTTATGTTAATTCTAGAAATCAAGTCAGAGCCCCCTGAAGAAGTTCGAAGGCTGGAAGCCCCGACTTCACCACGCAGATGTAAGTACAGCGATCGAAATTAAATCACGGTTAAAACTCTGGAATAACCCGATTTTTTCTGTCACAGCCCATGGAGAAGCGGGTCAGCGGGAGAGAACCGTAAAACGATCCACGGATGTACACGGTAAGGAGTCGGAGTTTATGTATTTATTTATTTTAAATATTTAATAACTAACGATTTTCTCTTTTTTTCAGCACGCGGTGGAGGGAGACCGTCTATTTTCCACCGACACGCAAGGCTCGAAGATATTCTGAGATAAACATGAACAATTGTTTTTTCTCTGTGTGTGACTTTAATGAATGTAATAAAGCATACGTTCTAAAACTCAGACTGTCAGTGTTCTTTCCTATAATATTGTTGAAAAAGGGTGAAATGTTTTACAAATCAAATTTATATAGCGCCAAAACCACAACAAAACAGTTGCCCCAAGGCGCTTCATATTGCAAGACAGAGTCATACAAACGAGGTTTTGGTGGAAAAAAAAGGTGCTCGTATGAATTAATGCGGGGTTTTAACACGGTCTTATTAAAGCTCGAGGCTGCTCTGTGAGCGCTCTCCGCGGTGCTGAATCAGAGTTTAATTTAACGTTTCCAAGAGCGCCTATTTAAAACAAAAGACTAATATTTATGGTCGCTAAAACATATAAAAATGCAAAAAGGACTATCCGGTTCATCATTCTGAAGAGATCCGTCTTAAAAGATGGGTGATGAGGGTTTAATGAAGGATATATATTATAGTCCGGTAAATCCGGGGAGTTTTGGAGGGCTGGAGCGTTTACGCAGGGCTATGACCGATCAACACGGCTCTAAAATTCGTATGAAGCATATCAGAGATTTCCTGTCGGGGGAAGATGCATACACATTACACAAACCTGCCAGGATGCATTTTCCAAGAAATAGAGTATTTGTCACAAACCCGCTTAACCAATTTCAGGTGGATTTATGCGACATGCAGGGGTTATCAGATTTTAACGACGGGTACAAGTACCTGCTGACCGTTATCGATATCTTCTCAAAAAAAGCGTATGCCAGACCTCTGAAGTCAAAGCAAGGGCGCGAAGTCTCATAGGCCTTTGCCTCGCTCTTAAAGCACAGTGGGGTGCCTCTGAAGTTGCAGACTGATGCCGGGAAAGAGTTTTTTAACAAACTGTTCAAGGATTTAATGAAAAAACACCGGATTCTACATTTTGCCACGGCCAGTGATCTGAAAGCCTCGGTTGTCGAGAGGTTTAATCGCACGCTAAAGACGAGAATGTGGAGATATTTTACCGCTAAAAACACGAGAAGATACATCGACGTCCTACCGTCTTTACTCACGGCTTATAACGAGAGTTATCATAAAAGCATTAAGATGAGGCCGAATGAGGTTAATGCTCGAAATGTCGATCAAGTGTTTCAAAATTTGTACGGGGCATCCACCCTACGCAGGAGGCCTGCGAAGTTTAAATATAAGGTCGGAGATATAGTCAGGGTCTCCAAGCTCAGGGGAGTTTTTGATTAAAAAATATGAACAAAGTTTTACGGATGAAATGTTCACGGTGTCAGAATGTATACAACGCACGCCGACCGTTTATAAATTGAAAGATTATGACGGCGAGATCATTGAAGGTTCATTCTATGAACCAGAATTGCAGAAGGTTAAAATAGCAAAAGACAGACCGTATCAGGTTCAAGAAATGATTCGTGAACGTTTTACCAAGGGGAAGAAATTTGTATTTGTCAGATGGAAAAATTGGCCCGAGAAATTTAACTCCTGGGTTCCCGCGGACCAGCTGATGGCCGTATAAATATGAGAACATCTATCTTCATCCGACATATGAGAAATGGATCGGGATCTGAAACACAGATTTTATATGACTCTGCCTTCAAACGCCAGCCTAAAAGTATTCCCGGACAACACAATTTCATGCTACCAGGTGGACTTGGCTCGACACCTGGATCTAGAGGGTGACTGGGATGTGGCGCTGATGGAAATTTCTTATCCGCACACCTGGTTAAATATCCCAGAAAAGCCTTCCTGTACGTTCCAGGTGATGAAAATTACGGGCAAGAACAAACTCGCCGTTCACTCGCGATATTTTGACACGGGATATTATGATAACTTTGAGGTTATTGCAGGGCTGATAAACCCTCGTTTGAAGACTATAGATCCGAATCTGACTTTAAAATATGACGATATCCAGAAAAAGTTTCTGTGGGAAGGAGACGGTACCAGCCAGGTATATTTTGAAGCCCCGACAGCGTACATGCTGGGGATGCAGCCTAATCAATGGCTGAGATGCGGACCCGGGGTCACGAGCTGTCCCCGCTACCCCGATATAAAAGCGGGCATGTATCACCTGTTCTGTTATACAGACGTTGTACAGCCTCAGGCGGTGGGCGACGCTTTTGCTCCTCTCCTCCGAGCGTTCGAAATTGGAGGTCGTTTCGGGGAAATAATTACAAAGAAATTCAACCCCGCTTATTACATCCCGGTCTCCAAAAGACATATTGAGACAATACGCATCGAAATCAAAAGCGATCAAGATCGAACGGTGGATTTCAGATACGGTAAAGTGGTTGTGACATTACATTTTAAACCGGCGGGATAAAAAAAATGGCTGGGGCAGCGCACAAAGCCGACATTTATAGATTTGTGCCTTACTATGAAAATCAAGTCGGGAACGGCTTCCACGGCGCTCCTGTTATGTACGGGCGCGGGCTCTGGAACATATTTTCGAAACTGTTCAAATTTGTGTCGCCGCTGATTAAACAAGGATACACGATCGCCAAACCTCACCTGAAAAATGCAGCCCGAAGCATCGCTTCCGGCGTAGTGAGCCGCGTTGTTGAGAGGGCCGGACGGAGTCAGGAACCCGAGCAGCAGCGGGGGTCCGGGATCATGGTGCTCTCAAGAAGGCCCCGGAAACGCCCCCCGGGGAAACGGGTCAAAACAGTTAAAAAGCGAAAGACCCCCGGAAAAAGCAGAACAGTTCGAAGGAAGCATAAGAAGAGGAGGTTGTCCGGGGATATTTTCTCTTAAACAATGTCTCTTTTGCGAAATAATTCCCCCGAATGCACCATGAGCGAATTGGATTTATTCGCCGTCCCCGGGACCCAGCTGTCCATCGAGCAAAGCCAATACGTTGAAGTCAGCCCGTTATCAGCCCTGACGGACATGGGCCCTATCGAGTTTTTTATCCCCGGAGACGGTGAGAGGTATTTAGACCTCAATAATACGCTGCTTTATCTGCGAATGAAAATTACAAACGCCGACGGGACTGACCTGGCTAATGACGCCCGCGTGGGTGTCATAAATTATCCTCTCAATACGATTTTCTCGCAAGTCGACGTGACTCTGGGTGACCGGCTGATTTCCCAGTCCAGCGCGACGCACCCGTACAGGGCGATGATTGAGAAGCTGCTGAACTTTTCCCCCGCTTCATTGAAATCGCAGTTCACGGGCGGTTTGTTTTACAAGGACACCCCGGGTCATCACAATTCGACCGCTGTGGATGACGCGGGCCCGAATAAAGGTCTCGTGAGCAGAGCGCGCTTTAGCGCCGAATCGCGTGAATTTCAAGTTCAGGGTCCGCTGCACGCGGACATATTTTTCTGCGAGAAGCTTCTTCTGAATAACGTTGATCTAAGAGTTAAATTAATTCGAGCCAGCGATGCTTTCTGCCTGATGGGGCTGGCGGCCTCCACTTTCAAGCTGAAAATTCTGGGCGCGTCCCTATTCGTTAAGAAAGTCACCGTATCCCCTGCAGTGAGATTGGGTCACTCCGCAGCTCTCATGAAAGGGAACGCCGTGTACCCGTTATCACGAATCAACATTAAGACTTACGTGATCCCCAGCCATTCCAGGATATGCAACCAGGAGAACCTGTTTTTAGGAACCATGCCCAAATATGTGGTTCTGGGTATGGTGAATCACAATGCATTCAGCGGGAGAAGAGATCTGTCCCCGTTTGAATTTGCACACTATGACCTGGAGTACCTCGCACTCAGTCAAAACGGGAGACAGCTGCCGGCTAAAGCTTTCCAGCCTGAATTTAACAACGAACTCTCTGTCAGGGAGTGTTACAATCTCTACACCGCGACCGGACGACACCTCAAAGACCAGCCTCTCTGTATAGACCGGGAGGATTTTGCACACGGCTACGCGCTGTACGTCTTCAATTTAAACCCGGAGGAGGACAGCGGCGCTCTGAGCCCCGTCTCCACAAGCACCCTGCGACTTGAGATGAGATTCAGAGTCGCGACTCCGCATACCACCACGCTGATAGTGTACGCGTGTTACGATTCTCTCCTGGAGATTAATTCCAAGCGACAGGTCCTTGTGGATTTTTACTGATGAACAACCTGGAATTGGACGCTGTTATGAGGGGCTTAATAGGAGATCTGTTCGCCGGTGTTTTTGCGTCTGACGAGTTATTCCGGATCAAGCCGGGCCCTCCCGTATATTTCATTGTAAACACCCACCCTAGACATTTACCGGGGGAACACTGGTTAGCGCTCACCGTTGAAAAAAATGGTCGAGCCACATTTTTTGACTCGTTCGGCCTCAGCCCGGACTTTGATTACTACCCTAAAAGCATCCTGCGATATCTGGAGAATCTCCCAGATGTTAAAAACATTCTGTATCACAACAAGCAGCTTCAGCACGAGTTATCGGACGTATGCGGACAACACTGCGTGTATTATCTGTATAACAGAGCCACTGGGAAGTTGTACCAGGACGTGGTGTCTTTATACACCGAAAATACTATCGCAAACGATGATTTGGTTTCTGATTTTGTGAAAAGATATCGTTATTGCCTTAAGAAAAGCTGCAATACCTCCTGTAACCAGCTAGCAGGGCCTCTGCATGAGTTTAAATATTGTCACGGCTTGTGTTAACCGGCGTTCCTATTTTTTTATGTTTTTCCGTGTGAAAATGTAACCCCCGTCTTAGAACGCTCTCCCGATCATACCTTTAAAGTTTTATCGCGTTTGGATAATTTAAAACGTCGTTATTAAGCGCAGAAAGAAGCGTTGACCTTTGACCTTGAATTTTTTATGCGCGTTTTTTTTGTGAAAAAATGCTTCTGGTGTGTTGCGAACGCTCTCCCGATCATGCCTTTAAAGTTTTACCGCGTTTGCAAAATGTAAACCCCCGTTTTTAAACGTAGAAAGAAGCTTTGACCTTTGACCTTTGATTTTTTTTTTTTATGTGTTTTTTTTGTGAAAAATGTTCCGGATGTGTAGAAAATGCACCCCCGATCATATCTTTAATGTTTTTCATTTTTTGCATCGTTGTTATTAAGTAGAGAAGTGTTGAAAGTTGTTTTTTAAACCATATGCCGAATAAAAGTGATGAAGGCCGGAGATGCGTTTCAGTCGGTGTTTTATTACTAACAATATACAAAAACGTGACTGACTGCGATGTATTTTAAAGAATCTTGATCATAATATCCAGTCAGTTTTTAATTCGATACCCTCCTTTTATGGAGGGTACCAACACAGTGCAGAGTAGCTACCTAAACTCTGTAAGGGAGATAGAGTATCTCGTCAATAGTTTTACATCCTCATTGAAGACAACTTTGGATGCTGTAGCTCCTCTGAAAAAGAGAGCTTTAAATCAGAAGTGTCTGACTCCGTGGTATAACTCACAAACTCGTAGCTTAAAGCAGATAACCCGTAAGTTGGAGAGGAAATGGCGTCTCACTAATTTAGAAGATCTTCACTTAGCCTGGAAAAAGAGTCTGTTGCTCTATAAAAAAGCCCTCCGTAAAGCTAGGACATCTTTCTACTCATCACTAATTGAAGAAAATAAGAACAACCCCAGGTTTCTTTTCAGCACTGTAGCCAGGCTGACAAAGAGTCAGAGCTCTGTTGAGCTGAGTATTCCATTAACTTTAACTAGTAATGACTTCATGACTTTCTTTGCTAACAAAATTTTAACTATTAGAGAAAAAATTACTCATAACCATCCCAAAGACGTATCGTTATCTTTGGCTACTTTCAGTGATGCCGGTATTTGGTTAGCCTCTTTCTCTCCGATTGTTCTGTCTGAGTTATTTTCATTAGTTACTTCATCCAAACCATCAACATGTTTATTAGACCCCATTCCTACCAGGCTGCTCAAGGAAGCCCTACCATTATTTAATGCTTCGATCTTAAATATGATCAATCTATCTTTGTTAGTTGGCTATGTACCACAGGCTTTTAAGGTGGCAGTAGTTAAACCATTACTTAAAAAGCCATCACTTGACCCAGCTATCTTAGCTAATTATAGGCCAATCTCCAACCTTCCTTTTCTCTCAAAAATTCTTGAAAGGGTAGTTGTAAAACAGCTAACTGATCATCTGCAGAGGAATGGTCTATTTGAAGAGTTTCAGTCAGGTTTTAGAATTCATCATAGTACAGAAACAGCATTAGTGAAGGTTACAAATGATCTTATGGCCTCGGACAGTGGACTCATCTCTGTGCTTGTTCTGTTAGACCTCAGTGCTGCTTTTGATACTGTTGACCATAAAATTTTATTACAGAGATTAGAGCATGCCATAGGTATTAAAGGCACTGCGCTGCGGTGGTTTGAATCATATTTGTCTAATAGATTACAATTTGTTCATGTAAATGGGGAATCTTCTTCACAGACTAAGTTAATTATGGAGTTCCACAAGGTTCTGTGCTAGGACCAATTTTATTCACTTTATACATGCTTCCCTTAGGCAGTATTATTAGACGGTATTGCTTAAATTTTCATTGTTACGCAGATGATACCCAGCTTTATCTATCCATGAAGCCAGAGGACACACACCAATTAGCTAAACTGCAGGATTGTCTTACAGACATAAAGACATGGATGACCTCTAATTTCCTGCTTTTAAACTCAGATAAAACTGAAGTTATTGTACTTGGCCCCACAAATCTTAGAAGCATGGTGTCTAACCAGATCCTTACTCTGGATGGCATTACCCTGACCTCTAGTAATACTGTGAGAAATCTTGGAGTCATTTTTGATCAGGATATGTCATTCAAAGCGCATATTAAACAAATATGTAGGACTGCTTTTTTGCATTTACGCAATATCTCTAAAATCAGAAAGGTCTTGTCTCAGAGTGATGCTGAAAAACTAATTCATGCATTTATTTCCTCTAGGCTGGACTATTGTAATTCATTATTATCAGGTTGTCCTAAAAGTTCCCTAAAAAGCCTTCAGTTAATTCAAAATGCTGCAGCTAGAGTACTGACGGGGACTAGAAGGAGAGAGCATATCTCACCCATATTGGCCTCTCTTCATTGGCTTCCTGTTAATTCTAGAATAGAATTTAAAATTCTTCTTCTTACTTATAAGGTTTTGAATAATCAGGTCCCATCTTATCTTAGGGACCTCGTAGTACCATATCACCCCAATAGAGCGCTTCGCTCTCAGACTGCAGGCTTACTTGTAGTTCCTAGGGTTTGTAAGAGTAGAATGGGAGGCAGAGCCTTCAGCTTTCAGGCTCCTCTCCTGTGGAACCAGCTCCCAATTCAGATCAGGGAGACAGACACCCTCTCTACTTTTAAGATTAGGTTTAAAACTTTCCTTTTTGCTAAAGCTTATAGTTAGGGCTGGATCAGGTGACCCTGAACCATCCCTTAGTTATGCTGCTATAGACGTAGACTGCTGGGGGGTTCCCATGATGCACTGTTTCTTTCTCTTTTTGCTCTGTATGCACCACTCTGCATTTAATCATTAGTGATCGATCTCTGCTCCCCTCCACAGCATGTCTTTTTCCTGGTTCTCTCCCTCAGCCCCAACCAGTCCCAGCAGAAGACTGCCCCTCCCTGAGCCTGGTTCTGCTGGAGGTTTCTTCCTGTTAAAAGGGAGTTTTTCCTTCCCACTGTAGCCAAGTGCTTGCTCACAGGGGGTCGTTTTGACCGTTGGGGTTTTACATAATTATTGTATGGCCTTGCCTTACAATATAAAGCGCCTTGGGGCAACTGTTTGTTGTGATTTGGCGCTATATAAAAAAAATTGATTGATTGATTGATTATGGTGAGAAACCTTCCCAGCGTTGGAAGTCTTTTTTTTTTCTTAAGTTTCTTCCTGGCCGGCGAATCGGTTAAAAGAAGGGATTCATCCGGCGAGCTGCTCCGGCCTTTTTTAAGCTTCTGAAACTGCTCGCGGGCTTGCGGGTTTGATACGCACGCCACCGGAATGTTCCGCTCCTGTAAAATATTGAGGAACTTCAACCAGCCTGTAGGGGGGCTCGATTTCTTGAACGAGGATCCGAGATGTTTCATAAGATCTATGGCGTGAGACCCCCTCACGACTTTCCCCTTGTAAATAAATTCCCCCGACGGACTCCAGCGCGTATCACCCATCGATAATTTCCTCATAATATATTCAGCGTTTGTACGCTCTCTGGAGGGGATATTCTTCAGGACCTCTGTGACAGTCTCATCCACCTCCTCCTCCTCCTTCACCCCCTCCTCCTCAGGTTGCTTAGCGACGCGAGTCTCTTGCGGGGGTGAAACGCGTGATTCGAGTTCCCCCTGTTTGATCAGGGTTAAATAGCGCTGCAGCAGAGCCTCATACTTTTTAATTTTTTCATAAGGAAAGTGAGTACGATCTTCCAGTATACCTCGCATTCGCGAGTCTAAATCATTTTCCGCCGTTTGTCTGATGTTATTTCCGCTCGGCGGAACGGAATGACCGAGTTGAAGCATCTGCTGTGGAGTGAGTAAAAACATCTTTTGCTCCGCTTTGAACGCCATTATCCTCTGGGTACTATTAGACTCGTTATAACGGGCAGGGCCGCGGCGAGCAGAGGCAGGAGAAAGTCGCCCGTCTGAATCAACGCTCCCCGCTTCTTTTTTTAACTGGTTTTTCTGTCGGCCAGAAGACATAAAACTCTTTTTCATTTTTTCAAGGCCCGGAATTGAGAGTCGCTCAAGGCGATATTCCCCTTTAATATATTCAGAGCGATCTCGGATAAAGTTTTCAGACGCTCCGGCCTGCAGGTCTTCAGGCTGTGGTTCCTTTTTAAAAGAGAGCTCATGTCCGTTTATCTTTCTGCAAATAAACTGTGGGCCACTCGTGCGGGAGTAATCCCGATCTCAGTCTGAACTGATCTGGACACTCCTGCGTGCAATCCAGTAATAAATACCCGTAAGGTACGCTCGTAGCATCATCAAGAGCCTCCAAAAAAAATTGTTTTCTGCCGGGAAACATTTGCTGAGCCAGAATGTTCATCTGTAACTTGTCTTGTTTTTAAACAGCACCATATAATTACAATTCAAACTGATGGTTCGACTGTATTTCCCTTTATGAAACACATTCTGTGTGATCATGATGACGCTCATATTCCGTTGATGTCTGTACTGGGTGAAAATTCTTACAAGTTCAGGATGATCCGCTGCTTGAAAGATGAGATCGTCCAAAATAACCAGATGGCTCTGACCTTCAGGGAAAAGGCTGTCGTCCAGAAATGAGTCAGGGAGTCCTCTTACAAATTTAATATTTTTATTCTTCAGTTCAGAATACAGAGGTTGTTCAGACATATACAGCCATACAATGTTGTCAGGCACATATCTCATAGCATGGCTACAATTTTCCAGCAATGTTTTCACAAACACAGTCTTTCCCGAACCACTCAGTCCAACGATGAGACAGGAGAATGGGAGCTGAAGTCTGGGGTCAATCTCCACCGTATTTCCCGAGTGAGACATGTTTCAAAATCCGAACGGCTCGTTTTCCCCGTCCTTTAAAAGACGCCGCTTGTCATACACCACCCTGAAGGATTTTTGAAATGACACGTTTGTCAAGCTGAAACTGCTTTTATGATGTTTAATTAATTCCCTGCTGCGGCGTTTTGATAGATGCAGCGAGGGCGGGATCTTTTATATAACCCTCGACCAGATCTTTGACGCTGTCAAAGTTTATTTTCTGACAGCTTTCGTGGGTTTGAGTGATCCCCTTCACACGCATGACCGTTTTACCTCGTGCGGTTTTATATGCGTAACTTTTAGGCCCCGCCGCTGCAAACTCTGTGATGACGTCACCGTTCAACTCGTCGGTGAGCTGCCCCAGATAATTACCGGTAGGCAGCGGGGTTTCACCCCGCCTACAAACGTAAATCAGGCTATTGGTATCATAATACAGAATCCTATCAGGATTTGCCACAGCCTCCATAAAACCGTACAAGGTCAAACGCGCGTACGCCGTTGTAAAGGCTGCGATGAAAATACTGACGGCTTTTCCCGGTCGGCTGACGTACCGCGGGCCATACCTCCATTGAACGATAGCCACCTGACTGCTGAGGA
Source organism: Thalassophryne amazonica (assembly GCF_902500255.1). Classification (NCBI taxonomy): domain Eukaryota; kingdom Metazoa; phylum Chordata; class Actinopteri; order Batrachoidiformes; family Batrachoididae; genus Thalassophryne; species Thalassophryne amazonica. The sequence goes on from NC_047111.1 coordinate 65,626,856, forward strand.
ATGTTAGATATGTGACCTCGTACTCTTCAGAAAACAGATACCTGAACAGACCGTCAGCGTTTTTAACGAATGCGGTCTGCGTCAGATTTGACCTCTGGGCGAATTTCCCCCAGAAGGAGTTGAGGCAGATCTTAGCCATCTGTCGTTTTGCCGGATTGTGACTGATTTTTTTCTGGGTCTAAACGAATCTTCTGATTCAGCCAGTAGTCCGTGATATATTTTTCTCTGCTCTCGGGGTCTTTATCAAATTCGGGAGGGAAACCGGAGGCTTCCTGCTTGTGTTTTAAGAAGGTGTTTATGTACCCCTCAAAGATTTTATCACTTTTTTCCTCAAAATGCCAGACTTCAAAAATCTTAGCTACAACATAGCCTGTATCCAGAGCTTTGTGGAATTCCGGGGTCGTCCAAGTCCCAGACAGAGCTCTCTGCTGCTGACTGTGTGTGCACGCTGCAGCTTCATTATTTTCATCAGCGCATGTGCGACACAGAGTAAACACCAGTTTACCGTGAGGAGTTCTGTGTGGGAGGACGGGGAATTTTTGCCTCCGGGGCGGATACACGATGGCTTTGATGTTCCCGAAATAAGTCCTGGGGTCTCGGAAATTTCTCTCGATAATTTCCGGATGCCCAGTGGGATATGTGAAATTTACGTTAACGTAAGGATACAGCGAGGTCGACGTAATAGACCCTCTCATCTTGCTTAGCCGTGTACCTCAGACGGGACGCGCAAGTCCGACCGCCGTATAAAGCGTCGCGAGGTTCGAGGGGCGCCGGTAACCCCCTGCACGCGAGGAAACACCGAACGCTCTCATCCCTCAGCCTCATTTCAAGCCACTGATGCTCCCAAATTACGCTGAGGGTGACGCCCGGCATAGCCCGCAGAAAGGCTATTTTTTTCTGACACGCTGCGTGGAGCTCTCCAAATGAGGTGTTTGTGAGAGGGTTTATTTTGTGCTGTGTAAAACACCTTGCACACCCGTGGTAAAAACACCCGAGAAACTCCCACACTTTTATCCGGCCGTCATGATAATGTTTTGCGTCTCAGCAACCCATTCTAACCACTTCACGGCCACATCCGAATATTTTTTATGCATCGTTCTATAATTGTCGGCGGAGGGGATTGCCAGCATTTTTGGAGCAAGAAAGTTAGTTTGGAAGACTTTCATACACGCCGAGGCGATTGTAACGCAGGTAAAAGGATCCACGCGTGTTTCAGCGATGAATTCAGACATAAATTTGGAGCAGGCTGCAGCCAGGATTTTTGTATCATTATCACAATACATAACGGCCTTGGCTTTAAAATCGAAAATTGCGTTTTTTTTGCGCACGTACCACGCGTTAAATTCCTCTCTTTCTCCCTCTGACATGTTTGCGACCCCGTAAGCCGCTGAGTCAGGGTACGGACCGACATAGTTCAGATTTTTTTCTGAACTGAACAGGTGCGGAAAGTAACCTTTGCGGACGATTTCGTCTTTCAGTCGGATTCCCAGGGCTTTAGGCATCTGAGATAAGCGCATTGTAAGGAAAGATAACAAATCTATATATTTCTGTTTAAAGGTGGCGTCTGTCATGATTAATAGTTTACTCCCGGTCATAATCACAGCGGGGGTTACGCCCTGCTGGACTAAATACTTTAGAAGCAAATAGCCGTCAAAACCTTTTGAGTTGTGAGCGATGAACACGTATTCTTTGAATTTTCTCGTTCTAAAATGTTTAAAGAAGCGGGCTACGCAGTCTGTCCCCCATGCGCTCCAAGAATCACCCGTCTTTGTTACAGCGCTGATGTAAAACGGTACGTGTTCCCCGTTATTATCGACATACTTTTCAAAATCATAAAAAACATATTTCTCTGAATGCGTCTCTTCAGCTTTGAGCGGGGTCATATAGCAGAGGTGACCCTCGCTCGGCTCCTGGAGAGCCTCGCCGCATATATGACACCTCTTTTGATTACACACGTGCGGAGCGCTGTTTTTAGAAAACGCTATGTAATACTCGCGTTTACATCGAGAGCATTTTTTTTCTGTTATCACACACATTAACGAACTTACCGGCGGAAGGACGATACTTCGGCTGTTTATGCAGGCTGTAGCAGGTGGGAGAGCGACACTTCTTGTTACATTCGCTGCAGAATACAGGATTATTTTTCTCGTAACACTGCGTGGATTCACAAATTTTACAATATGATGGACAATTATGGGAGGCATGATTATTGTACCCCTCAAAGCAAAACTTACATACATATTTCACTCCCAAAAATCTCTTTAAATCGATGATTCCGTAAAAATGATTATTAAACAGAAAAACGAAAAGAGTTTTCTGCAGCGCTGGTATTCCTGTCTGGAATTTTGTCAGCTTTCTCTCCCCTTCGGCTCTGAAAAACACCACAATTTTACAACCCAGAACGTTTTCAAATTTTCCCACCTGCTCTAAAGATACCGGCATAGCTTCCGTTAATCCGACGCTATTTTGTAATGCCAGCCCGCGCTGCTCCGCCTCGTGCGTAGTCAGATGAGGATTCAATAACTGAATGAGGTTTATCGCGAAACATAAACTGTTGTCAGGATTATACACGATATTAAGGCATTTGGATGTTTTCCTCAGAACCTCGTGATGGAGGAGGTCATCTATTCTGCGCTTCCCCGCCCCGTTCTGGTTGCGGATGACTTGGACCACTAATTCCAGAGACTCGTCGGATAAAACGTTGGAATTCGATTGTATCAATCGTTCTAGCAGATTCTCGAAGCCCGTCACATCGCCCGCGTCGTTATATGAGCTGATCAAAGCGGCCTTGTTGTGGACTGAGTCCCCACGAATCTCCGCTTGGATAAAGTCCCCGGCCCTGGCGTGTGTTAAAGCCTTTTCGACCGAGTTATGAAGAGCCCCTACGACGTTACGGTAAAATTCCGCGTAGTCGGGAATTTCGTCGGCGCGCTGGAAATTTAGAGGTTGCCTGATTTCGATATTGTTAAAAGCAGGTCTCCTGATGACGTTAGCAGCCCCTCCGCCCGTCATGGGAGAGTGTCGGCTTGGCCCCTGGCGTGCATCATCCCCGTCTTCCATCAAAACAGAGATTGACGCGTTTATCGGGGTTAAACGAGCTCTGTTTAAAATCTCTTCTCCGGGGGCATTGTGCGGGGAGGGACTTCTTAAAGGTGAAAATACGCGAGCGTCGTTAGGCGTTTGATTTAATTAATCCACCGCGGATTGGACGTGAGGATTAACTTCACACGCGAGGAGGTTTACGGCGTTATTTAGTGGAGTCAGACGAACCTGGTTCAACACCGTGGGGCCGGACTCGTCTGGAGGCGGGGTGTGCGGGGGGTCAGGGAGCTCTTCAGTATCAGACTGGACCGTCAAATTTATAGCGTTAATCGCAGAAATGATGTAGGGGTTAATTTCTTCCGATTCTCGTTCAGCTGCCAAATTGTTAAGAGCCTCATTTAACGGTGTTAAACGAACACGGCTTAAAAGTCTCTCTCCGGACTCGATGTTATTTCGAATTTAACGCCTCGGGTAATGGGCCATCTGCTCCAGGAGCGCTCCCCGCTGAGTCGATTATTGAAGCGTTTAAATCCAATACACGTCCGAAGTTATTTTCCCGATCTGAATTCTTTGCTTCCATCTTTTAAAACTCGTACCAGGATGAATCTACCTCAAGAAAATCAATTAATATACCTCTTCAAAATGAATTCTCCCGTTCCATCGGAATAAGAAAAAAAAAATAAAAATAAAAACAGAATACACATTTTCAAAAAAGTTGCGAGATGAGGTTAATCCCAGCTCAGAATATCTTCGAGCCTTGCGTGTCGGTGGAAAATAGACGGTCTCCCTCCACTGCGTGCTGAAAAAAAGAGAAAATCGTTAGTTATTAAATATTTAAAATAAATAAATACATAAACTCCGACTCCTTACCGTGTACATCCGTGGATCGTTTTACGGTTCTCTCCCGCTGACCCGCTTCTCCATGGGCTGTGACAGAAAAAATCGGGTTATTCCAGAGTTTTAACCGTGATTTAATTTCGATCGCTGTACTTACATCTGCGTGGTGAAGTCGGGGCTTCCAGCCTTCAAACTTCTTCAGGGGGCTCTGACTTGATTTCTAGAATTAACATAAATAAATGAATACAAAGCACCACCCTCGCAAGCGGATATTCTGTAATATTTCAAATATATTACCGAGGACGGGTCCGAACGCGCTCTGGAGCGTCTGCGTGGTTTTGTCTAAAAAAAAGACACAGTTTCAGACAGCGTGCATCATTTAAAAACAGTCATTTCTATCAAAACAGATTACTTAAATCACTTACCCTGAAAGCTGATGCAGTTTTCGCACTCTGCTCGAAGACAAGAAAACTTAATTAAACAACATGGTTTTTCAGGATTTTTTTTCCGCAAATTTATTCTATTTTATACCCATAGCTGGGGGTCCAGGCATCTTCACTCTTCACCGGTCGTAGTGGAAATGCGCGGTGACTCCTTCCCAGGACGTGAGTGAGACCAAAGTTTGTTGATTTTTCGGGTTCATCACCTCGGGGCAGCATCTCCGATCAGCGGGTGTCCCGCGCACCATGATCGATCGGCTAATATCTTAAAAGAAACACCATTTGGCGTGAGTGAGACCAAAGTTTGTTGATTTTTCGGGTTCATCACCTCGGGGCAGCATCTCCGATCAGCGGGTGTCCCGCGCACCATGATCGATTGGCTAATATCTTAAAAGAAACACCATTTGGCGTGAGTGAGAAGGAGAATTTTTTTTTCAGCCTTCAAACAAGCGTGACGAACGCTTCTCTACTATGTTATAAAAGACCATCTGGCCTGACACACACACACACACACACACACGCCTCCGAAACACACACGCACACACAGACACAGCTAGCGTCTGCAACAGGTATTACAGCCGTGGGGTCATGTTTCCGCGAGGAGCTCTATGCGTGGGTATTTGACCGTCTTGCTGCAAAGACTTACACCCGAGAGAGACGGCTATTTGTTTCCCTTCTTTAATTTACAAATTAAAAAACAGAAAAGGAAACGCGATAATTTAAGAATTAAGAAATATTAAAGGCGTATTAAAATATTCGTGTTTAATCACTAAATTGAAGAAAAACTCCCATAATTATGCATAAGATACGGTATTTTTTATTCCTTCTTTAATTGAGGCATTAAAAAAGCATAAAAGGAGGCGCTTTAATTTAAGAATTAAAAATATTAAAGGGGTATTAGATAATAGACACTGATTTATGTTTAATTATTTCAGAATTAGTTAATTCTTTAATACATTAAAAAGATCTAGGTATTTTTAATCATTCTTTAATTCATGAAATAAAATGACATTAAAATATTAGACCCGGGTGGGAGGGGAGGTAGGGCTTGGAGGCGGTGCTTGGGGTGGGGTTAGGGGAGGAGCTTGGGGGTGGGGCTAGGGGAGGAGCCAGGGGCGGAACTAGGGGAGGAGCCGGGGGCAGGGGCTTAGGGGCAGGACATAGTGACGTCATCGATTCTGATTGGCTGTGATGTCATAGGGGCGGGGCTTGGAGGCGGGACTAGGGGAGGGGCTTAGGGGCGGGACATAGTGACGTCATCGATTCTGATTGGCTGACAGGGCCATGAATCAGTTTTTGACAAAAGGTGGGTCATCTTTCTCTCTTACTTATCTTGCAGCAGCTTTATTCTTTGAAACTGGAGACGAGCATTATTCTGCAAAGATGGAATGTTTAACTCTCATCATGTGTGTGTTTCAGTATGGCGCTGTGGTGTTGTGTGTTTGAACTCATACAGGGGGCCAATTTTATGCCTGCTGTATCATGAGAGTGATTGTAGTTCACAGACGAGAGTGGTGCACTCCTCAATTTTGAAAAAAAGGAGAGAGAGAGAGAGGGGGAAAAGGGGGAGGGTTTGTGTGTGTTTGCGTGCACGGATGAAGGATGTTTATTTGTTGCTGTATGTGTGGCCTGCAGCAGGAGGCCTGCTTTCTTTACTACATTCACCATCCATCAGAAGCTAGGCTTACTTCTCAGACAGACAAAAGCTTAAATGCTTTACTAAATCATTCTATCTTTTTCTTCTCTCTTCTCCCACTTGTGTCATTACCCAATCATCCATCCCCCAAACCCACATACCTCCTTTTCTGCAATCCTTCTTCCTCAACATTTGTTCCCTTGCCTTTTATACTCCCAAAAACCATCCTTTCCTTTCGTTCCCTTTTCTCACCCCTGCACCTCCAGCTGGTTGGCGGGGAGTTTGATCTGGAGATGAACTTCATCATCCAGGAAGCAGAGAGCATCGGCTGCATGGTGGAATTGCTGTCCCACTGTGAGGTGACGTGCCAGGCTGAGATCTGGAGCATGTTCACTGCAATCCTCCGCAAGAGCGTGCGCAACCTGCAGACCAGCACTGAGGTCGGCCTCATCCAGCAGGTGCTGCTGAAGATGAGTACTGTGGATGACATGATCGCAGGTGAGCTGTGGGCACACTGTGGGAGGGACGGGCACCTGAGCAGTAATACACAGTGTGAATGAAGGTACCCACCTGAAACTTTGAACTATAGTCAGGTCTGTAAGTAAGGCCCCATTAAAAAAAAAAAAAGGCAACAAAAAAACATTAGTTTATTATCCCCGCCCGCATGCCAAATTCGGGCCGCATCAATATTTTTTAAAAAAATTTTTATTTTGGCAATTTCATTGGCAACAGTACAGCTGGTCCAAGAACCGGCAAGTCCACTAGGTGGCGAGTCTGCTTTGGCTGAAGATGGCCAAAGTTTACAGAGCTGGGCCCGGAACTTGCCACTTGTTGTCATTGCCCCGAGGTGACCATGAGTATGTGGTATGCTGGACAATGGAGGTAGCTTGGACATTAAGTACAACAGTTGCATGGTGAGTTTTTCCTTGTCTGCTTCCTCATCCTCGAGAATGAAATGAACTGTGTGCCATAAACTTATGTTAATTCATATTAAAAGGGGAAGTTTCATTTCCCAACTTCAAAATTTTACCTTGTTTGTTTGTTCTCTGTTTCTAAGAAAAAGTAAGGAAAAAAAAAAATCCACCCTCCCTCATGACTTGTTTCTGATGTCAAGAATGATAAACTGCATGTACTGTACTGTACATGACTCCATGTACAGACTACTCTCTGGACTTTCCTCACTCCATCAAAAAATCGCGTCAGAAATTTCTCCAGCTTTTCATCCTAACTTCATCCTCTTCATCCTAACAGCTGTTCATGCCTATTTTAAAAGAAAAGTGTTAATTATTTAATTACCGAGGATGCAGTATGATGTTTTTGGAGGGACACATCAACTAAAATGTGATTGTATTATGTGTATTGTTTTTGTAAATATGATTTATAGCCTCAAGAATTGTATTATTTATCTTTTCTCCACAGTCTGTTATTTGCAAAAGCAAACAATCACAAACTATCGTAGTACTTGTAGATTTTTTTGCTTTTGAAGAGGGCTGAATTTAAGGTAATGCAATAGTAAAATTAAAATAAAGTAGGCTGCTACCCTCATGACATACTAACGGCTAATGAGCAAGCAAATGTCAGCTAGGTCCGCCTCCCATTCAGAATTCACATAAAAATGTCATAGCGTTGGGAGGCTTTTAACAAATTACATTCATCACAATCATAAAAGACTCCTCTAATGTCCTTGTGGAAAATTATTTCTCTCCGACGTACAGCGAGTGAACCTTTGTTTTTATAAAAGTGCATAGTTAAGCAACATGAACATGCTGTTCCATGATGCTTTGCTTTGATATAATTTCAGCAAACATCCATAGTTGGTGTCATGAGTCTGTGTAATCGGAAATGTAAAAGTTAAAGTTTTGTGATTATTTCATGAAAAACTTGATGACCAGTAAAGATCCGCTTGCCGATTGAGGGGTTTGTGTTGCTTCCGTCTGTCATTTGTCCGTCTACCCTCATTAATCTGGTAAGCAGGTAATGCCGTTAAATGACTGGGAGCGGGTGCAGCGTCCACGATGTAGTAAGATTGCAAAAGCAGTCACTTTATCTGAGTCTTTGTGTTCCCACCATTAAACACACAGATAAAATCTTTCTTTCACCGCAACTCTGGCTCCAAGTAGTTTTTGAAGCCCATTTCTCAGACTGTGCTCTTTCTAGGAGGTGTGTATGAAATGCTTCTGCCTCAAAAATCTTATCTCTGGGAAAACTGCATGACTAATGAACACCACAACTGGTTATAACGGACCTTCCCAAAACACACCTGCTCAACATTTCGACATATTCACAATTAAAGTCCACAAAAAACACATTCTGGTTTTCCTATTCATTTCAATGAATATTCTCTGAGGAGGCGGGCCCTCATATGACGTAACTTTTCCTGTAGCCAAACATTTATCAGCGGCAGATGAAATCAAGCAAATTTTGCCATGTTCATGTCTTAATTTTTCAGGGCATATGGCACCAAAAATAAAACAATACATCAATATTTTCATCATTCATCATTGATTTAGAATAATCAGCTCATTTGACATTTCATTTACCAGAGATATGCACTTTAAGGCTATCAAAATATCATACTGGCTCATGCCCAGTTGCAATTTTGCAAATAAACACCCTTGTTGTGTTTGGAGAAACTTGGCATGTGCCAAATTTTGTGTGTTGCATCAAATGTTACACGTCTTCATGGTGGAGGGTAACAGAGAAGGACTTTATTCCATGAAAACAGATTAAATCTGCTCATGTTTCCCACGCATGCCCTAACAAACTGCTGGTGAAATTTCATGTCTTCTGTTTAAGATGATCCTTTTCTCTTACAGTCCACCATGAAACTGTGTTTGGGGTTAATATATTTAAAGGGTTTTGAGTTGCCCAGAGGTGTTAATATTTGTATTTATAGACAGTTTTTCACACACAGACAGACTAGCAAAATATAGATCTGGGTTTGATTCTCGGTCATATTACATGTTTGTGTCCTCGGACACGATACTCCATCTGCATTGTCCCAATCAACCCAACTATAAATGGGTTCTGGCCTTGGCTGGGGAAGTGATCTGCATCCTATCCGGGGATAGTCATAGACTCGTCTTCACTTTACACTACCGAATTCAGGGGTCAGCACTGGCACCAATGAGCCTCAGGCCCTGTATCAAACTTCTACATACATATTGTGAAAATTATTGTTGCAACATCTGTACAACAGCTGTTTTTTGGATGTCATTGCACTGCCTTTGTATCATGCATCAGTGATGCAGTGTGTGATATTCGTCTATTATTTGATCACATTTTTACTTCGGTAGAAAATGCTCTTTATGACTTCGTAGTGAACACGATCTTGTGCATTTAGGTGTGGACGGAATGAGTAGGTGGTAAAACAACTGTGAAACCACATAAAGGGAAAGTCAGCAGCAGTGAACGCTGTGTGCTTTGCTCAGAACAGGTCTGCAGATTACACTGCTGTGACGGCTGTTAGTAGAGATTCTGGACCTCATTCATGAAAACTTAATCTGTGAACAGATTTGATCTTATCATGTGTGTAGTGGTCAGGATGACGCATAAACCTGAGAACAAATTCTGATTGTGGTTTGTGCCACATTCTGTACCATGAAGCAAAATAAAACACCAACTCAAGCCAAGAAAGTACAAGACGTGTAATTTGTGTTTGGAAGCTTTATCACAGTTTTTAATCTTTTATTTTTCATTGCAAAACAAATAAACTGATATTTTGTTAGTAGTTGTATAGTAATTGGATAATGATGTATTGTATGAAACAAGTAACTTTTTCAGTAAAGTTATCTTTTAAATATTTGTGAAATTGTCTGATATGAGCAGTGATTGTTCTCAATAGATTGACCTTTCCTGTCGCACATCAAGGTGTCTCACCTCCAGGACTTCTGCATACAGTGTACATCCATCTAAAATGTTTTGGGAAGATCATTCCCCAATACTCTACTTCTGTTCCTTTAACATAACATGTTATAGCTGTAAGGTTTTGTTCAGACTTCCAGTTCAAGTCAGATTTAAAGCATATCTCATTCAGATCAGATTTCCCTGACTGACTGTCCACTTATAGCAAGTAACCAGATTTGATTTCTGTGTCCATACAGTATTGCAGTCTTCATCTACCATCTAGTCCATATCAGTTGCTGTAGTGATATTAGTCACGTGTGACTCAGAGGACATGGGTTATAAGCAACGGTGGTGACTTTAAATGTATTTATATAATTTATGTTTTTAGGTTTATATATTATGAAATTACATAAGAGCTTTCAATGAGGTGGACAGACTGAGCAGCAGCTGAAACACTGCCATGTAAATATGTGCATGAGACTCCTGTGTGTGTGATGCATATGCATGTTTGACAACGTGTAGAGCATTTTAAGCGTGACACATCATCTGCTTTTATTTTTGGAGGTGATTTTACACGTTAGTTTGGGCTTTTGTGTGTGTGGTGGGGGTGTTACACAGCTGCTCAGAGGGTGACAGAAGGCATGAGAAATCACAGCTGCAACTAAACAGTCTGAATCTGATCTGAGCATTCAGACCAAAATGGATTTGCAAAATTGTGATTTAAATCTCATTTCAAACTACCTACGAATGAGGCTTGAAATGGACATGGAAAAAACTGATGTCATGTGACTTTTGAGTGTCACTGGATCATGCAATGGAAAGTGCAACACATGGCTGCAGTTTCGTGGCTGACATTTCTTCACCGTGTAAGTAGTAGGCCTCGTGTAAGTTTCCCTAAATGATAGCTGAAACTGAGGCGAAATAATTCCACCTGAGAATTCTCCAGAGAGACAGAATGGCAAAGATATATGATCATCATCTTAGTTTACTGTTTAGTCCAAGTCTCACACCCATGCAGTAAGGCTAGAAGTACCATGACCCTGAAGACTTGGATCTTCATTGCTGTTAGTTGCATTGCATTGTCTGCAAAGTCAAGGTCAGTTGACCTGTCCTGGCTGACAAAGGCACTGAAATTGCTGGACTTAATGATCTTACTCAAGACTAACATCATACAAATATTGAACAAAGTATGATCCAGAACACATCCCTGATAAATTTCAGAATTCACTGAAAAGAAGTCAGACTCTACCCCACTTGACAGAGCACTCACAGTCTATGTATAGGCTAATTATGTTGTACAATGTATTGGGTATCTTGCAGACTGATTAACCAAATCAAACATTTTGCAACAACAACAGCAAAAAGGCTGTAAAGAAACCTTGCTGATGTTCATGCTTCTGTTTAATGTGTATTAGCAGAGCTACGATGCTATGAGTAGTTGACTTCTTGGGTGTGAAACCATGCTGTTGTGGCTGCTAAGCAACAAGCAGCTGGCACTGAATTCTATTGAGAATAGCCCCTGCGAGTTGCTCATCACAGACAGACACCTGTTGGGTTTGCATTTCTCTCCCAAATAGAATCAGTGATTGCTTGAACACCAGTTCCATCTGTCTGAAGAGGGTCAGTCTTCAATATCATGTCCGTGAACCTTTACCCACCCTTAGCTATTTCTCCACTTTTACAGCCTCATTGAGATTTTTTGGCTTGCAGCCCAGCACATACTTGTATTTCTGTCATGATAAAGTTGGATAACTATTATTACTTTTGTCAACTGACAGCACAAGTGTTCAGACTTAGCTCTATAGGTTTGTATGTGTATCTGTCTTTATTTTCCACACATATTTTTCTTCTTTTGGAATCTCAGGTAATATTGTTCATTTTCCCCCTCAAAGCTAAATTTACCCCTTCAGTCAGACAACATGGTATTTAAAATATTTAGGGAATGAAGGACTTTGTTTTTTAAAGTGGTTTTAAAGTTGACTTGTATGTTAGTCATTGTAACGGTGAAACACTAAAATGTTTAAAGCACCTATGTTGTCATTCGGCAGATGTTGTCAGTGTGAGATCACTCTGCTGCCAGCAGATCTGTGTGGAGGAGACGAGACAAGGTGAAACAAAGTTATGCCTCCTTGCTGATGGTAAAGCATACGATTTTAAAAATGGATCACAAATATTCAGTCTTCAAATCAAAATCTTCCATGTAATTTGGACATTAAAAACAAGACAGGTGAATTTTACACACCAGCAATACTTAATGGGCGGCCCTAAGAGTAAAAAATTATACAAGATGCTCAAAAGTGGATAAAAGAAAGATTAAAAGATTATGAATGTGTGGACTGGTTCACACAAGGCACAGATAAATATTAGATGAGACATGCCAGCATTTTAGCCTCTCAACAAGAAACAAAAAAGTCTTTCTTCTGCCAGTTTCCAATGGTCTTTTGCAGCCATATGGCTGTTTTCTGTGCGCTGGTTCAGTTTGGTCCTCACTGGCTCTAGGGATGGGACTGATCCGATCATGGATCGGTATCGGGTTCCGATTCCGACGTAATTCATGTATCGGAAAACACTGATCCAACCCGTGGCATTTTTCAATACCGGAGAAGAGCCACTGCGAATCCTCTCAACTGCTGTTGTTTGCTCTCTGCTTGTTTACTGCCAAGCGGTATGAGGGGAGAGAGGAGGTTTTCTGAAGCCGGACTGTTTGTGAGATCTCTCTTCCACAGTGTTCTAGCTGCAGTTAGCAGCAAATTTCTGCCCTGCTCTCGGATTCAAATTGTCTGTTTGTCGGGCACGGATTTTCCAAAAACTTAACTGAATTGTTGCTGAAAGTGTGTGCTAAAAAGTTAACCACTTCACTGTCCCGAGGCTGTCAAATGCTATGAAAAGCCAGGTCAGTGTGCAGCCGTGGAGGAGCTGAACAGAGATTCTGTCCACTGAAAGCAAAAAAAGTCTCCATTAAAATCCTGCGCGTGAACGTCGATGATGATACACTAATTTTACAGTTGAAAGGCTTCGTGTTTCCAAAAGTTCAAAGTTTGCGCAGCACAAACGCAACGAGAGAGAAAGAAAAAGACAGAGATGGAGGGAGAGCGAAAGCGAGAGAGGGAGAGAGACAGAGGGACTTAATTTTTAGTCTGTAACACTTGCTTTGACAATGTAAACATATGTCTCCCATATCAGTAAAGCTCCACTGTAATTGAAAATTGAGAAGGAGAGACAGACAGACAGAGGGTGCTGTCTTTTCTCTTTAAGTCTATAAAAATAAGGCTATAAAAGTCTATAAAAAATAGAAGTACTTAATTCTTTCACCAAAACATCAGATCTAGGCTTTCATCTTAGATGCACCTTCTGGCAAATTGTAGCTGAACTTTCAGGTCTCCTTTTTAAGAAAATCTACATATAAAATCAACAATAATGATAATAATATTAAAGCAAACAGAACTCTGGTATTGGATCGTAAAAGTATCGGTATCGGCAGATATCCAAATTCAGGTATCGGGATCTGAGATAACTGGAGTGTAATTTCTCCACTGTGAGATCAATAAAGTATATCTCATCCGATCTGAAGTGAAAAATTGTGGAGCTGTACATTCCTATTTGGCTCTGTTCCACACAGTTTTATGACATGATCCTTTTCAGGTGTTTGAGGTTGCCCAGCTATGAAGAAATGCACAGACATTCATTTCTCAAATGAAATGCACATGCAGCTGCTCTGTACTACTGATACTACTGATACTTTGATCAGTGTCACTAACGGTGTGCTGAACCATGTCCCCTCCACCACCACTGTCCGTCTGAGTTCAGGCACTCCCAGGTGACAGCAGGCAGTACTCAAATGCTGTGACTCTTCTGTCATGTCCTTCAGCAGTGTCACCCTAAATCGAGGCTCCACAGGTTTTCTCATTTTTTGGGAGGTGATTCTGCTTCTTAGAGACCACAGCACCAACTTTCCTCTATTGAGTGGTGGAGAATCATTGCGTGAAATGCACCAATGAAAAATTACAAACATTTTCATGTTCAAGTTTCTCAGATACAAAATTGCATTTTTTTTTCCTCTTATATCACTGGAATATGATAGTATTTTAGTTTTGTGCATGTTGATTGGAAAATTAACATACCACGTCGGACTTTGGTAAAAGGCAATCTTCCTTTTTACATGCGGTCTGTTTTATAGATGAAATGAGTAATAAAGACGATCAACAGATTAATTGATTATGAAAACAATCATTATTTGCAGTAGAGTGGGGTGAAATGAGCCAAAATTAATATCATAGTATTTTTCACTTTTTGTATGGTGACTGATATTATATCATGGTATTTCGGGACTAACCCTGTTGTGTTTGATGATTTACGGACATTAATGCTGGATTTTACGGTCACAAATTGAGTTTTATGGATATTTTATAGAGTAAAACGGATATTTGCGACCGCAAAATCCAGCATTAACGTCCTTAAATCATCAGACACAACAGGGTTAGTCCCATTCTAATCCAATTCCATCATTTGCATGGTTTATTTTTCTGTAAGTAATTCGACCTGGATCCGTGTTTTCAGCGAAAGACCACTTCACCACTGAAGGCTACATCTAAACCCGCATAATAATATAGGTAGATAAAACTGTTACACAGACCGTAGTGTTGCTAGATTCCTGGTCCCTGGTCATCAAATAATCACAGTTAGTATTGTATTTATCGGTTATCACAGCAGTAATTGCAATATTTACATTGCTCGGCGAAGCTTACCGTAGCAACAGCGTCTTCATGCCAAACTGGAAATTCTGTGAGCAGACCCACAGATTTCTTCATCTGGTCAACTGCATTGAGTAATTCTGTATCAGAATCGACATCAATACTTTGGGATGATAGATTAAATTCACCCATTTTGGCATCGTCGTCACTCCACCAGTTTCTCTCGCTCTCAGCTGACAGCGCCATTATGACATCTGCATAAACAATGCTGTCAGGGCACAGAGTAATACATTAAATGCAAAACGGTTGAATAATATGCACACCGTCAACGCAATATTTTATGGTTGGAAATCTCACATGATTAACCAATCTGATTTGCAGAACAAATGTAATTGGATTAGAATACCTTTTCCCAGGTTATAGCATGTCCTTTCCTTTTATAAGATAAATTTTGATAGCATATTGAGTACATGAAATGTATAATTGTCACTTGAAGTTATGTGAGAGTATATGCATTTCAAGGAGCAATTAATTTGATCTAAACTTGACTGTTTTGAGATCAACTTAACAGCATAACTGCCGATTTAAATTTTATTGCAGCATAATTAAAAATGACCAGTTCTGCTGTTCCAAACAGAATAGTTTTATGGTAGCTGTTTGCCAAGTTGTGTCAAAGACACAAGTGAAAGCATCAAGGCACTGGAGTTGATTGTACAGATTCAAATATCACAGCTGCTAAGATGTATAGTGAAATATTTAAATGATGTACTTACAGTATTATACCAGTATCCAGAGCAATGTGATTGAATGAGAAACACATAAAAGTTTAAAAGACAGCTTAAAACTGGCTTCAGGCTATATGACATGTTTAATAATTATGTAATTTGAGCAAGAGTTTAACATGAACTATTTTCATTTTCCATTCTGCTCCTTCAGATTTAAACTTGATGGAAAACGGAATGAATCAATGTTTTTTTTCTGGTTGTACATTTAACAAATCTGTGGCTGTGTTTAATTAACAATCATTAAGGCTTACGTAAATGAGCTTGCTTCACCATATTACCATGACTATTTTCTTCTGAAAATAACTTTATCACTAGTTATCTGTTAAAAAAAAATCAGGTGATTTGACTCGTGGATAGCACAAAAGGGAAAAAGTTAAATGTGACCATCATGGGCTCTGTGTTGCTCTGCTGATCAGAGTGGTATGGATGGATTGCTGGTGATATTTTTCATTATTTCTTTGGCGTTATTTCATAAGGACAGGTGTTCAGACCACAATTTTCACCTTTATAGAAAATTAAAAGCCTTATTTTTTGTCAATATGCTGTTGTATAATTAGGCTGTTGGTGGTGCCGTACTTCACAGTCCATGTCGTGGTGCACTATTGCACAAGTAATGACCGGTAACTTTTGATTTGTTGCTGACATTTTGCTGCTGTTTTTTTTTTTTCCTCCACAGAAATAATAAGACCTCCACACACAAAATAGTCCTGGACAGTTATTTTACAACTACATTAGTTTTTTTTTTTAGTGTTCTAAACCAGTAGATTGTTTTCAATGTGCCCTGCAGTGAGACATTTCTAATATCCTCTCACTGTAGCCAGGGTAATGAACTCTGTGTGTCTACGTGCACTGCAATTTGTGTTGGGAGCTTTATTTCAAAATGCCACATGCTCAGTTGTCTTTTTACATGATTAAATTGACCTTGACTTTCCTCTAATGATCCCTTGGAGTGCATCTCCTTCTTTCCCCCCAGTGTCCTCTGTCCTACCTACCATCTTAGAATAATATGTTTCATACATGATTTTTTTTACTGTCCACCAGTGCAGAATATAAGGTGCTTAAATCAAATTTATGCCAATTCTCAAAGACTCCCTTTCCAAAGCTTGAGTCTAACACTTTTCTAAAACTATTTAACATGACCTACATGGATTGATCGTATGAAGAAAAAAGAGCTTAGGGATTTTGAATCTAGGACATTGTGTATTGCGTTTTTCCTCTCATACCACGTGAGCTAGCCTTCCGCTTTAGTCCCTATTGCTGGGCTCAGGCTAATGAAATATTATGGGAAGACTCTATTCATATCTAGCAGGCCTAATGGGAAAGAAGAGCCTCCATAAGCAGATTGGCTGACTCTGAGAGGGTTCTGCTGTGTGTTTGCCATGTCTGCTCAGATCTTTTGTGGCTGTGTAAAGTGAAAGTCAATGAGGCAGAATGCTATTTTAACCAAGGAAATCACTTTTAACACACTGTGGCATTTAATTAAATGCTTTCATATGCATGTGCAAGACAGAAGCATATTTAAAGCAGGGTTTTTTTTTAGTTGCATAAGGTGTAGCGATGACAAAAGAGCTCCTTTTTGGCCTGGATAATGCAGGTGACAGGTTGGTACATGCGCCTGCCAGTGACATTACAGAAGGAAAAACTTCCATATTTTTAGTCACACACATAAGCCAGACACACAAAGTTCTGCTTGTTGACCTACTTAAAGATGGCTACATGAATGAGTGTTTTAAAATGGGGAGTGCGCCGTTTGCAATAATAAATGAAACCTCGTGCAGACAGTCCACAAGCCTTTTCACTCTATTACATGGTTCTGCTTTTGTGGCTAATACCTGAGAGTACCGAGTGAGTTCTCTGTGTATGTGGCCTTGTATTACTTGATGTATTAAGATCAGCATACACCCAGGCGAGAAAATATAACCCTGTGGTTTATATGTCCATGATACTACATTATGCTGTGTGCAGCAATTACAAGACTCAAGTTTCAAGGTTGTGTGTTTTGTAGATATGTGGAGCATTTGGATGGAATGCACTGTGTAACTGAGAGTTTCACCATCTATGATTCAGAGCAAAAAACAAAGTGTCTCTGCGATATGATGACGTCACCTTTTTTCATCAGAGAAGGGTCTTTCCAAATGCTTACTCACAACCATGCTAACAAGGACGCAAACATGTTTTCCTCCTTTTCATGTTTCCTCCTTTCTGGTGCTCACTTTGTACCTCTCTGTTTTCTCAGACCTGCTGGTGGACATGCTGGGTGTGATGGCCAGTTACAGCATCACAGTCAAGGAGCTGAAGCTGCTCTTCAGTATGCTGAGAGGAGACAACGGCATCTGGGTGAGACCACGGGAGAGATGACTGTTTGATTGTAGTAGTGTGATACGATCGGCAGTTTCCTGCTTTCAAACGTCACAGGAGTTTGGTGTCACACTAGAAAAATACAGATGAATCATTGGATCCTGATCATTTCATGCAGTTTGATAGAAGTGAGAGGTTGCTCTTTTTTCAGTATTAAACATCAATGGGAGGTGATGGTCCAGTGGTTAAAGCATTGGGCTTGAGACCAGAGGATCCTCGGTTCAAATCCCAACCTGACCGGAATATCATTAAGGGCCCTTGGGCAAGGTCCTTAATCCCAGAGTTGCTCCTGGTGTGTAGTGGGCACCTTGTATGGCAGCACCATCACATTGGGGTGAATGTGAGGCATTGATGTGTAAAGCGCTTTGGGCATCTGATACAGATGCAAAAGCACCATTATTTCCACCACTTATTCAGCTGGTTAGGTGCACATTATAGCCGGCCTATGATGTATGTAATATGTGTGGAGAGCCTCCACCAGGCCAGAAATATTTTGTTAATAATGGCAACAAAAAATACTGCCAAATATCCATTAATTTGGATGTCAGTATCTTACAGGACACAGATGCTGCCCACTTCAATTAAAGTTAGCAGTCTGAGCTTCCAACAGAAGATGTCAAAGTCTGACATCTACTCTGCAGATTTTTTTTGGTATATCATAAATAAAAGCTGGATAAAATAAAATAAACTATATTTTTTCTTCTAAAGGTAAAGTCTTTTTTAAGTAAACAAATGAAAGAAAGAAAGAAAGAAAGAAAAAAACCTACATAAAACTGTTATTCTTAGTGGTTTGCAAGATAGTTTGTTGCACAGCAGCCTGGATACCATGCAGTGCATGAATGAGGGTCGGTAACTGCCTCTGTGCAGGCCACTTTTGGCTCAGCCTCCTGTTGTGTGCACTTGTTTTACCAGGCTCTCTGGACTTAAACTTTGAGGGAAAAAGTAGAGATCTGTTTGTGATGACTCTGAAGGATTCTGCCAGTATACACTGTATGCCCATCAAATTGAGTTTATATCTCAAAACATTTTTTGCACCAATGCAGTTGGTGATGTGGAGGTTAGTGATGCTGAAACTGGGTGATCCAGCTATTCTTTGAGTAATACTTGTGAATTTTTCTGTGAAAAGTAGTTTTTTGTCATCTTTTTTTTAAACCACCAGCGATCAAGCTTTGCAGGACTGTGGCAGGATTTCATAAATATTGACCACATCACTTAACAACAACAACAATAATAATAATAATGAGAATTAATGTATTTTTTTAGCAAGTGTTCCAAAATTCTCCTTTGAGGTTAGTCAGAATCACATTTGTCAGTATAATTGGCTGAGTCATCACCAGTAATATTTATCATTATCATTCTTGATTTCAGTTTCAGGTGAGTTTGTTAAAATATTTCTCTGAGAAGTGGGACCTGTTGACCCCTAAAACGTGAATCTGCTGCAAATTGGGAATTAGACACATTAATGAAAATGTATGCAAACTGGGAATATTCACGAACAGTTAATAAATTTGCTGCAAACCGTGAATAAAATATCCCACAAAACATTAATACAGGTCTCGCAAAACATGAATATCATTCATGGTATATATTTTCTTTCAGTTTAAGTAGTTTACGGATTTCAGTTTACGGATCAATTACTTCAGGAAATATTGATACCCTATCTCCACAAAAAAAAAGAAAAAATTTTGGGGGGGTCACTTCACCCAGGGGGGCAAGCACCGAGCAGGCTCTTGCTTCTGGTGTCAAGCGTCTGGCTCCACTGGGCGTGGCTTGCTGGGCGTGCTGACAGTGGCGATGGGGGGGGGGGGTGTTCACTGAGGCGGTATACCTGTCAAACGGTAACACAGGTTTTTGAAGGCAAACTAAGGGAGGACTGAAACCTCCCGTGGAGCAAAAGGGCAAAAGCTCGCTTGATCTTGGTTTCCAGTATGAATACAGACTATGAAAGCAGGGCCTCGAGGTCCTTATGATTTTTGGGGGTTTTAAGTAAGAGGTATCAGAAAAGTTACCACAGGGATAACTGGCTTGTGCCGGCCAAGCGCTCATAGCGATGTCACTTTTTGATCCTTCGATGAAAGATTCCCCGCACTGCCATGCAATTCGCCATGCCAACTTTGTCCCGCTTTACGTCACACTATATAAAATGATCATTTCATAGCCAGTGACACATTTGCTCTCAAAACGTGGCTGATGAAACCATGCATTCTCTCATCACTTCCAGAATCACAGAGAAATTACCAACATTATCTACATTACCAAATGCATTTATGGCGTCATGCGGTAAATGCATGTGGAATCTTGTCTCAAAGGTAATTATTAATAATATTTATTTTGTAATGAATTGGTAAAACAGGTGCATTTTTATTCCTTTTTATGAGTTAGATAATGTATCTGTAAAGTTATGTTTATTGTAGATTAACATCACTTTGAGCAGATGGGATGAGTTCATCAATGAAATCACCTGCTGGAGTCAGTGGCTGCAAAGAAACCTGCACCAGTATTCTGGAATACTTTGGACACCACTGCTGTAAACAATGGACATTGTGCTGCAATGCACCATAGGAGTTTGGGGTTTTTAGGTTTTAAATGGTGTTGTTGTTCATTTTAGTTTAACAGTGTTGTTAGTGTTATTGATTTATTGTGTTTTTGTAATTCAAATAGTTTAGTTAAGTGTTATGTTGCTCTTACCATGAGGGAGTTAAGTCTCATGTTGGTACCATAAGTGAAAACTGTAGTGGTTTTAATGTCTTCCGCCACTGTCTTTTTTTGCATAATTAAAAACACCTGCTTACAGCAGCTGTGCGTGTGTGCATGCAACTTCAGTCACAGACAAAATGTGCACAGCTGACATTTGCCATTTGGTATGCTTATGTATTTTGGGTCAAGGAAAACAGAACGTTGATCGAACTAATATTTTTGGAGAAGCTATGGATATTAGGTAACAACACTGAACAATGGATGTCGCTAACTACTCTCTGGACTCTCATTCCATTCCAGCAGAGGGTGGTAAGTCATCTTTATATTAAAAGTGTGAGTGATGTGAGTGATTTTATTGAGTAAGTTCAATGTAAGTACATAATATAATTGTAAATATGTTAAAAATACATGGATGACACAAGAAAGTGAAAACACTTATTTCTATTGTGGTACATTTCAAAATCAAATGACAAAATAGAAGTTAAAATAAATAATAATAATAATAGTGTGTATATGATAACAAGAATTGAAACACTTTATAAATACATTAAGAGTAAATTAACATTCAAAAATTACATAATTAGCAGGAAAGGGTGAATTCCCCCTCTAAAAAGTATTGAAGTCTAAGGTTCTAAAACATTCTGGACTCACACCCCATTCCAAGTCATTATACAAGCTTTGATTAATTTATCACCACCCTTGGAAAATGTTAGTTACCTAGTTTATAAACACTACCCAATCTATAGCCTGTAGATCCCCACAGGTAACACGCTAGTGGGCATGCTCACATTTAAGCTGGTGGCAGCAGAAAGGTGGTTACTTTCAAGAGGTGGGGATGGACCGGTTCTCTGCTTGGATGGTTGCATCGGGACACATGGTGGACCATAGGGTGGGGGATGTGGCAACACGCGGAACCAGACCTGACTCAACCATAAATTAAAATAGCAAAATGGATTTAAGTAAAAGTTAAAAAAGGATTCAAGGATTCAAAAGGATTCAAAAGAATTTTATTGTCATATGCACAAAGGAACATGTTCCCTGCACAATGAAATGTGTCTACTGCATTTAACCCATCCTAATTGCAAGTTAGGAGCAGAAGTCGCCATTAGGCACCCGGGGACCAGCTCCAGATGTACATCCCTGCCTTGGTCAACAGCAGGGCTGAGCAAACCAAGACCGACTCATAACAAACGACACACACATAACACACAACACACATAAGCCGGCCCGGTACATAAACACATATAAAAAGCACACACGAGGTAAGGAAGAGAAAAAAACCCTCATAGCTGCTGCGTTACACAGCAGCAATGAGGGAAAAAAAACCCATCAGCACAGAAAACACTATCACACAGACAAACAAAGACGCAGGACGACAACCAAGATTTGAATGTCCAGTTTATCAGAACACTCCGGAGGCAGCCTATTAGGTGCCATCAACGGCCTTGTCCGACAATCTTGGAAGGGGGAGGAGCTCAGCCCTGAGCAGTCCACTGTCCACAGTCAACGTCAGAGCTGGAGAAGCTGAGGGGAGGGGGATGACCAGGGAGCGAGGCTTAAGTGTTGATCTTCTTGAGGAGGTTTTTTTTCGCAGCGGCCTTGAAGTGCAGCTGTGTTTTGGGGAAGCCAAATGAATATCCAGATTAGCAGACGCCTGAAAGATTCCACAGTTCTGAGAACAGAGTGGCTCTCAATACATCTGAATGTAGGATGTGGTCATTACTGATGGTCAAAGCAGTTTTTCCAGAGCTGCAATCCTGCCCGAGATGTTTCCAGCGTGCGGGTTAACACCTGCCGACTGCGCAGTTACTGCCTCCCAATCGAATCAATCATGTGGGGCAGCCTGGATGGCCCAATTATTGCTGCTCCACCTTCTTAATTTTCCGGTAAACCAGCGCCATGCCCGCTCCACACAGCAGAAAGCTGGTCACCACCAAGCAAATATATACACATCTTCGACGTCCTCCACAGACAGCGTGTAAAGGCACATGACCTGCCATCTCCTCCACGAAGTCCATCACGAACCCATCACATGCGTCCCGGCAGGAACGGTCGGGTCCTCCGCCCCCGAATGTCTTGTGTAAAAAATAGTGTCAATTGCGTTCAGAAACCCACTTTAACAAATCCATTTTGTTGTTTTCCAGAAGAGCAAAACTGGAGCCTCACAGACAACACGCCACAGAAGCAGGAAAAGATAAGGAGGGAGAGAGAAGAAATGTGTCCGTCTCGGCCGAGTGCAAGCTGGCAAAAAAAATTAATAATTAAGTATAAGTAATTAACTAATTACTTATAGTAATTATTATTAAGTAGTAATAAATAAGTAAAAAGTAATTAAGTATAATTGTACTATATGGCATACAGATGGTACTAAATTATTAAAGCCTGGAGTATCGATAAGCTCCACCCATTACCGGTACTGCTTTCTGTACTGGAGACATTAAGTAAATAAATTGAAAGGTCTCTTTCTTGTTTGGAGCTTTGTGTGCAGACCTGAAAGCAGGTCTTCTGGTCATGCATCAAGTCTTGTCTCTGTCTCACTCCCTCTGTCTCTCTTGCTTGCTGTGCAAACACACATAAGCAGCACTTTGGAGGTGTTGCATTGCCCAGTGATTAAGAATCATAAAAAATAGAAATGAATCTGTAGCATAAATCGAGATGATGCCAAAAAATATCTCTTATTCCTAATACCAAAACCTGTATTTCTCCAAAACTGTGCATGGCTTGTAAGCAATCCATTGACAGACAAAAGCGATCACATGTTCCAGATGGTGTATCATCTTTGTCATCATCATCATGACATCAGTACTGCCACATTATGAAATGTCAATCCTTCTTTGATTTTACGTTATGTAAAACTCTGTCATTACCACCTCCTCATACACTGGATGTTGATCATAATGAGAAATGTTTGTAATGCTGCTTCACTGTAGAGCCTCCTTGTGGATCAGGTAATGGCAGACTGATGGATATGTTGTAAAAACCTTTGTCTATCTTAACTTCATTACTCCAACCAAGAGAGGTTTTCGTGACTGAATAAATTAACTATGTTGGATCACAGCACTGTGTATTTAGTTTAAGGCAATATTTCATTTTGGCTCCCTGTATCCCTGTGCTACCCCACAGTATTTGTCTTCCAAATGGAATTTTTATGTTAGTTGAGAAAATGCATCACACTGGCACTTTAAATTTTTGCCAATAGAATTTGCTTACTGGTGCAGCAACATTTAGAAGTAACCTGAAGAAATGATCCACATTAAATTGGCTAAGCTGATGCCTTATGGGCTGGCAATCTGATTATTTCCTTGCCTTCCAGACACTTGTTATTGGACTTAGTGTTTTATTACTTTTTCAATCAAATAAAAAAAAGCTTGTGTATTTCATATTGGATATTTCCTCAAAAATGGTGTAGCTTTATTCAGTGTGGGTTTTCTGCAGTTAAATGCTTTTTGAACAAAATATTTTTGATACTGTAGTAACTGTGCATCTTGATCAGAGACTATATACACTGTATGATACTGGACAAACCCATAAGTGTTCTATAGAAAGCTGTAAGAGCCATTTTGAAGCCCAAAAATTGCCCCTCTCTATGTTGCAATATTGGCAGTGCTCAGTCTGCCTACATCATGGCCAACCCATAAATGGATAGAGGTGGAGTATGCATGAGATACTGTGAGGCCTGGATGGGACAAATCAAGGCTGAACACCCCCATCACACATAGCCGTAGTCACGCAGAATGGCGTTGGAATTATGAATCGGCGCACATCCGAAAAGTGTCAGATTTCAGTTCCAAAACGTTCTGAGCCATCTGCGGAAGTCGACACAGTTGGTCAAAATTGGCTGGTGGCCCCGAGTGTGATGCACATGTTCAAAACTCTCCGGGCGCGGTCAAGATGGGACACCTATCCGAGGACCATGTAACTGCAGTTTACCTATTCCAATGGCGGCAAAATGGGATTGTCTCCATCACAACTGCATATAACATGGGCAGCTGCGTCTCTCTGTCGTGCGCAGTAGCGTGTCATTGCACGCGTCAAGCTCGGAGCTGGACGGATCTCAGGCTGTAATAAATGATCACCTTCTAACTGTGTAGGAGATATGACATGGAACTTGTGCCAGGCAGTTACACCATTAATAAACATGAATCTCACCTCCAACAGCGGCCCAGGAGTGTTTCACAGCACAGACGTGGACGTGGAGCCGGACTGCAGCCTGTGGTTAAAATCCTCTCACCTAAAAGAAAAATATTAATCCCATGTGATAATCCTACCATTGCGGTGTGTTCAGAGTTGCGTTGTGCTCCTGAAGTGTGCAAAAAAGAAAAACGTTCCCTGGAAAGGCGCTCCGTCTGAGGGACTGCATGGCTCAACTGCCAGCAAACTTTGAGCAAAGCTGTCCAGTGGCCCATGCAGTGCTATGCATACATATACACACACACACACACGGCTGAGTGATAATTGCAGCCCCACACACACACTCGCGCGCACGTGCACATGAGGAACACAGCGCTCCGGTCCCGTGTTTCCCATCCAGACATTTGGACATTGGGCAGTCTGCAGTGCCTTTCATGGCCATCTGACAGTAGTCTGTGTTGTCTACATATGCTTTGGATGCTATCTGACAGGTGTGGACCAGGCAGTCTGTCTGTGCTCCGACACTGCTGACCACGCCTCTTTTCCTCATGACTGCGTCAGATTATGGCAATATTTGCCATGTGCCGGCACATTCTTGCTATGTGTGACGGGGGCTTTAGAGTTAACTTTGGTTCAAGTGTGTATTAAATCATATTTTTGGGAACTGGGTGGTGGTTTTCGCATTGCGTAGCTTTGGTGTGGTCGTTAAAATTATGACCAGTCCTTTTCCTCAGTAATTGTGGATTAACTGGACCTTTTGCATACTAATTGCCTCATTATACAAAATTAAATATCAATGAAATAGTTGAACAGAGGCGTCTTGGATGATCCATTTGGACAATTAGTTGCACAACAAGCCATGTTATTATTTTCTTTAAGAAAAGTATGATTTGTTTAACTGCTTTTACGCTATCATCACTCTTCTACAAGGTCTGTTAGAAAAGTATCCGACCTTTTTATTTTTTTCAAAAACCTGATTTGAATCATGTGTGCTTGCATGAGCCAACCTTGAACCTTCGTGCACATGCGTGATTTTTTTCATGCCTGTCGGTTGCGTCATTTGCTTGTAAGCAGCCTTTGTGTGAGGATGGGTGGAGTCTCTCGTCGTTTTGTCTTTGCAAGGAAATGGCGGAACGAGTGGAGCAGCGCGACTGCATCAAATTTTGCCACAAACTGGGCAAAAGCCAGGTGGAAACCATTCGGATTATTCAGACAGCTTTCAGTGACGATCCTCTGGGCGTCACACAGATTAAGGAGCGGTACAACCGGTTTAAAGATGACTGCACAATGGTGGAGAGCGTGCCGCGCTCCGATCGGCATCAACACGCTGAAATGACCGGATCATAAAGTGAACACTGTGATGATGTGGGACCGTCGTGTGATTATCCGAGAAATTGCGGAAGAGGTGGACATCAGCACTTTTTCGGCACATTCCACTGTGAAAGAAGATTTTGCCATGAAAAGAGTGGCGGCGAAATTCATTGGCACGAAGCTGATGGCGCAGCAAAAGCGCCTCCGTGTTGAAGTCTCACAGGACATGTAACATGCCCAGCTCGTCAACCATTCAGAAGATTCAGACGGCTTTCGGTGGCTTTTCAGTCGTGTGACTATTCGAGAAATTGTGGACAAGTTGGACATGTCAGGGCATGTATTGAGGGTGTGGTGTTGGTTTGATAAAATAAATAAATAAAAACATTTTGAAAACAAGTCCAAAAAGATGCAAGATATCAAACATGGTCAAAAAGTTCTGTTATTATTAAAAAAAAAAAAAAAAAGTGACTTTGCAACAACACTGCACACAGTGCGTGTACATAACACCTTGTACTTTGTGCTGGATGTTGTGCTTGTACTGTTTAAATTTGGCTCTCAGGATCACTTTGTAGAGCTTACTTTCCTTAGCTGCCATTCCTGTTCAGTTTGGAGTTGTTTGGTGCTGGTTGGTACTTTAGCAGATGCTGCCTCCCACAAGCTACGTAGGTCAATATGCCCTCATCCCTTCTTGTCAAGCTTTCTGCTGCTCAGTCTGCTGGGCAACTGCCATCAACAACCTCTGGTCACTGATCAGTGGTCCAGAGTAAGACCGTCTTCCATCCCTTTTGCCCTCTTTCCATTCTTCCTCTGTGCAATAACAATTCCCCTTCTAGCCAGCTCATCCTTTTTCTCCTCTTTTCCAATTTCTTCCCCTCCAGCACAGTTTTTTCAAGATGGATTGATTAAGGGTTGCCATGGTATTGATGAGGTGTTGTCAGGGGAGGACAGAGGTGATTGAAGAGTTATGGATCTTGTGGGGTTGTGGTAGAGCTATAATGTCACACCATACCTCTCCCCTTCTCTTTTTTAACAGCTTTTTTTTTACCCCGTGCCTGTGATAGGTAGCATCTGTCATCTACTAAATGACAACCCTTCTCTTCTTTACGTCCTCTTTCATTCCTTACACTCTCCTCACCTGCAGCCAAGGCATGCAATCAAGCTCTTGTCGGTGTTGAACCAGATGCCACAGAGACACGGTCCTGATACCTTTTTCAACTTTCCAGGACGGAGTGCAGCGGTGAGAGAGATACATAACCACACACAAACCTCATTATGAAAATTCAGCAGGTTTTTCTTTTGTGCACAAAATATTTATAAACCTGTTTTTATGGCATGCTAATTTGCAGTCATCCAACACACTTTAATTGGCAATTTAATCACTCAGTGCAATGACTTGACAATTGGAATTGCAAGAAAGAGGTTAATGACTGACTGAATATTAATTTCCTTTAAAATAGGCAATTATGGTGTTTGTTTGCTCCCTCAGGCTATAGCATTGCCCCCAATTGCCAAATGGCCTTACCAAAATGGATTCACTATCAACACTTGGTTCAGACAGGACCCACTCAACAACATCAATGTGGATAAAGACAAACCATACCTCTACTGGTAAGCTGAGCACACTGTTCCCCCAGATTACTCTATCACAGAATATGAACATGAAATCCTTTTTTGCGACGTAATGGTGTTTGTTCTGAAATTACATGACAGATCTAAACAACAAAGCTTCATCATCAGAATGCAGCTGCTGGTGATGTGGCATCTTTGTATGCCTCATTATTGTGTGAACGTCATGAAATCAGTGTTCATGAAAACAGTGGACTATCTGTTTTCTAAGCTAAATGTGAGCTTCCAGGATGCATATCTATGAAAGTGAGAACAGAGATTAAGTGCATACTTCATATTTCTTTTAAACATGGTTTGAGACCACTAAGAATATTGTGTAAGGTATAAATCAAAATACACAGCTGATAAAGTCAGTTCAGGTCTTTTTTGACAGGGTGGTAAAACACATGTAGCTATGAATTGATTGTACAAACATAAATAATACGTTTGTACAAAACATAACTATTTTAGGGCCCCTTCACATATAGTGCGAAGTTTGGACAAAGTGCACACTTAGTGCACATGATGCAGGAATCGTGTGGAAACCGTGTAATGTCGTCACTGCCTCCAACGCGTCATACACCTGTTGCTGCAACTATTTGTGCACACAATTGCCATAAAGACAAAGTGTGCGTTGTGTGAACCCATCGCACTCTCTTGCGGCAGGTGCCGGCCAAATTCCAGGTTACACGCACGGACATCTAACACCGCTCACATGACACTTAGAAAATGTGTGGCCAGTCTTACTGTTGTCACGATAACAGACTGCAGACAATCACTTTCGTACAGAGAAATTTGTCTAAGTCCCACACGAGTGTGGCTTTGGTGTGTGCGCTGAGATGACAGGAGGTGTGTCCTCCCAGTAAAGCGGCTGTGGAAATCTGTGGATCTGGACACCACGTACTGTGTTTGGATGGACATGGAGAAACAACTGCCCACTGTGACGTGCGTGTCTGTTTGCTGTTATCAAGAGGGCATAAACAAAAAAATATATCACTGTGGCAATGTGCTGTAGTGAGTGAGTGTGCGCACATGGACAGGTTGCTCCCAGGTTCAAACGTACCATCAGATGAGAACACGCAGCAGGTGATCTCACTGTCACGTCACCCATGTGAGCTCTGTTCCACATGATGCGGTGTCCTGCGGCGCGTCATCCACAAGACGCGCACGGCCGGTTGGAGACGCGCCAGCAGATGCCGACATGAATGACACGAGCAAACTGCTTCTCATTCATGTAATCTCATGACTATGTGTCTGTGACCATGGGTCATTTACAGATGAACAGAATGGATCATATTTTTATTGCTTGCTTGATAAATGTGGTGTTTTTATATGGTGTGTGTCCTTCCTGATATGAGGCAGATTCCCACAGCTTTCAAAGAACACGTCCATAGCTCAGTGGAAAGGTCTCTGACTGGCAATCAGAGCTTCACGTCCAGTGGATTGTATATTTATTTATTTATTTATTCCCCCCCCCCCCCCCCCCCACATAAGCAGCGCGATGTTGTCCCACAGGTACCAGCTGTTTTTGTTATATTTCCTCCACATAAGCGGCGCGATGTGCCGCAGCTGGCACTGTGTGTTCCTGCCCAAAAGACACCGGTGCATGCACGAACTCTCGCACTGGGTTCGTGCACACCTGCCTGTCGGCGCAATGTTTCGTGGTGTGCTAATTCCGAACTGTTTCGTGCTGATTCGCCGTTTTCGTCCAAATGCCGTCCAAACTTCGCACTGTGTTTGACAAGGTGGTAAAACAAATGTAGCTATGAATTGATTGTACAAACATAAATAATACGTTTGTACAAAACATAACTATTTTAGGGCCCCTTCACACATAGTGCGAAGTTTTAGTGCGATGTTGTCCCACAGGTAGCAGCTTTTTAAATTTTTTTATATTCCACATACGCGGCGTGATGTGGTTGTACATTAATGTTGTACATGGAGGACACAGAGATTGAAACTGGTCTTTTGCCAGGGAGAATTATCTTACAACAAACCAAAGTAATGTGGTTTAAATGGGATTTTATGTGGCTAAATTAGAAAGAATTTATATTGTTCTACACCAAGCATGGACTGGACTTATCAAATGTAAAAATAGTTTAATCAGAAATGAGCTGCCTTGAACTACTTTCAAACAACTCTCAAGTTGGGGCAAATTGGTTTAAACTCGACTTGAATTTGACAAACTGTTTTTTGACTGATTGACAAGGAAACAATTGAATAACTTCACATTTTGGACAATTAATCCAAAATTTTACTCCTGAGCTCTGGAAAACTGTGATTATAATAAGTCACAGAATAATCTGAAAAATAAATAATAGTTATGGCCCTACAAAAGAACTCTGTAGACTATGACAGTAGGTATGCCAGCTGCATTGTCTGAAGTAAACAAAGTATTGGAAATAGACTAGACCTTATGAACCTAATAGCTGATCCTTCAGAAAGTGCCAGTATTTAGGACTTCCGTAACTTTATCAGGATTTCCATTCCCATTATGTGGGCAAGGCAAACCTGCAATTTTCAGAATGTGCACTGTAAGTAATGCATATTAAGTAAGCCCTGCCATGAATTGTTCTGCCAGTCTCCTGTTGCTGCAAGTAGTAAAGTGTGTGAAGTTACTGGCAAGTCATTTTTCTGAATCTGCTTTACAGTAAAAGTATTTTAATATAAACTGGAGTTGGTAGCTTGTGAATCTGGTGACAACACCAAAAAAGGAAGTCCTTGGGGAAGCACTGACCACATAAATAGCCAAGGCTACCCCTGCTGATCATTTCACCAAAATGAAGACGTGAGTGAGTACAATGGATGCTGGGTGTTGGCTGTTGATGCTGCAGAAGCAAATAGAATATGATTAGTAAAATAATACAACAGACTAAACCACATGACAGGATCTTAGTAATGTAAATAAACAGATAATGAATTGCAACATAACTTTAAATGTCAGGACACTCCATTATGAGTTTGCTGCCGGGTGGATTCACAGCTGCAATGCAGAGCTGGACCTTGCTGTCCTCGCCGTTAGCTCTCTAAGCGTAAGCCGTTAGGCACTATGAAGCTTCATTAGTTTTGACCTTTTATTTAATTGTGGTTCTTCACTGTGCTGCATGGCTTCTCCTTTGCACCCCTTTGCTCTGCGGTTCCACTAACCGCAGGCATTCAGCTTTCACTGTCCCCAAAAACCCTGACGAAGCTTTTGCACAAGAATGGCGGAACTATTTGTTGACTAGAGTTTGACATCACTTACTCATGCTCCAATGTATTCATCAGATTAGCTCTGATTGTTTAAAAAGAAAGAGTCCGTATTTAATCCTGTTTCCTTAGTAACCATTAGTCAGGTTGTCATGGTAAGTTTGCAGAGGGAGGGAGGGCGTCCTCTTCTTCCCTGGCCCCGGTCTTATCATCATCCTCCAGATGTAGCTGCTACTCCAGCCGCCTGTCTGATACTGGCCTTCACAGTCACTCGAAGGCCGTGATAAAGCACTGTATGCTCAGAAAACGTGTACCAGGAATTCACTTGAGATGGATTATATTTGTTTTTTGGCCCCCGCTACTTGTGTGGTCCTTCTAGGCTGTTTTAGAAGTGAACTGTCACTTGTTTTTTCATGAAGAAGCTTAGCTGGGGGATGTTATGTGGAGGCGGGTATATGGTTGCCAGAAGAGAAATGTAGTACTGTAGATTAACAGTTTTTCCTTAAAATCATGTAAATAAGGATGTTTCCTTTTGCTGCAAAGAAAATGAGGTGTGTCTGCTTTTATTTGAGGAGTTAGGATTTTACTAAACATGCTTTAACAGAGATGACCTTTAATACAGATGAACTCAGGTTATGTTCTACAACCCCAATTCCAATGAAGTTGGGACGTTATGTAAAATGTAAATAAAAACAGAATACAATGATTTGAAAATCCTCGTCAACATGTATTCAATTGAATACACCACAAAGACAAGCTATTTAGCGTTCAAACTGATATACTTTATTGTGTTTGTGCAAATATTTGCTCATTTTAAAATGGATGCCTGCAACACGTTTCAAAAAAGCTGGGAGAGTGATATGTTTTCCACTGTGTTACAGCACCTTACCTTCTAACAACACTAAATAAGCGTTTGGGAACTGAGGACACTAATTGTTGAAGCTTTGTAGGTGGAATTCTTTCCCATTGTTGCTTGATGTACGACTTCAGTTGTTAAACAGTCCGGGGTCTCCGTTGTCGTATTTTTGCATCACACATTTTCAATGGGCGACTGCAGGCAGGCCAGTCTAGTACCCGCACTCTTTTACTATGAAGCCACAGTGTTGTAACACGTGCAGAATGTGGCTTGGCATTGTCTTGCTGAAATAAGCAGGGATGTCCATGAAAAAGACGTTGCTTGGATGGCAGTATGTGTTGCTCCAAAACCTGGATGTACCTTGCAGCATTGATGGTGCCATCACAGATGTGTAAGTTGCCCATGCCATGGGCACTAACGCACACCCATACCATCACAGATGCTGGCTTTGCACTGGTAACAATCTGGATGGTCTTTTCCGTCTTTTGTCCAGAGGACACAACATCCATGATTTCCAAAAACAATTTGAAATGTGGACTCATCAGACCACAGCACACTTTTCTACTTTGCCTCAATTTTAAATGAGCTCAGGCCCAGAGAAGGCGGCGGTGTTTCTGGATGTTGTTGATGTATGGCTTTCACTTTGCATGGTAGAGTTTTAACTTGCACTTGCAGATGTAGCGACGAACTGTGTTAACTGACAATGGTTTTCTGAAGTGTTCCTGAGCCCATGCGGTAGGCTCCTTTACACAATGTCAGTTTTTAATGCAGTGCCGCCTGAGGGATCGAAGGTCACGGGCATTCAATGTTGGTTTTTGGCCTTGCCGCTTACGTGTAGAAAGTTCTCCTGATTCTCTGAATCTTCTGATTATATTATGGACTGTAGATGATGGAATCCCTAAATTCCTTGCAATTGAATGTTGAGAAACTGTTGGACTATATTTTTCACGCAGTTGTTCAAAAAGTGGTGATCCTCGCTCCATCTTTGCTTGTGAACGGCTGAACCTTTTGGGGATGTTCCTTTTATATCCCGTCATGACACTCACCTGTTTCCAATTAGGTGTTCTTTGAGCATTCATCAACTTTCTCAGTCTTTTGTTGCCCTGTCCCAACTTTTTTGAAAATGTGTTGCAGGCATCCATGTCAAAATGAGCAAATATTTGCACAAAAACAACAAAGTCTGTCAGTTTGAACATTAAATATCTTGTTGCTGTGGTGTATTCAGTTGAATATAGGTTGAAGAGGATTTGCAAATCATTGTATTCTGTTTTTATTTAAATTTTACTCAATGTCCCAACTTCATTGGAATTTGGGTTGTACCATAACTGAAAAAGTACCAAATTGAACCAAACAGTGTTTGAAATGTTATTTTTACAATTGTTTGCTTTAATGTTTGATGTTTTGTTTGAATATCTGTGCAAAATTTCAAGTCAGATTTTTTTCTCATTTGTAAACAGTTTTATTCAGCAGTAACTGAAATGGTGCAATTCTGGTCTTTGAATGCACTCAACCATATTCAGCTTCTGAGGTAAACAAACTTAAAAACTCATTATCTCTCCTCAAAGTGTTCATCAGAGGTATACACAAGTGTTACTAAGGCATGGTGTTGGTCAGAGATGTTTGGCTGTGCTAATATTTTTGCAGGAAAACAAAGGTGCAAGTCTTTAGGATCCCAGTGCTTCCTGTTTTACTGTATGGATGTTTGACTTAGACGTTAACCAATGACCTAACGCGATGACTTGATTTTGTTGGTCTGTGTCCCTTCAGATGATCCTTGGTACTGCTGGAATGACTTTCTTCAGATTTCACATACTGCATATGCTTTGCGTCACAAGTCAGTCATGTCACATTTTTGGTACTTTCTACACACGTGTTTGTTGCAGTGTGTGTGGGAAAAGATTGGGAGAAATAAAGAGAGATAGATCCTTGGCCTTTTCAGATGTTGGGGAACCTTTGTGTAGGATCATGCACAGAGAAACTTGTCACATGGCGAAAAAGTCACAGCTACCAGTCCCTCAAAATGCAAGTGATGCTCCTCATTGTAGTCCCAAGGAAACCATTCATTCCAGTGGTACTCAAAGATCCTCTGTAATGTACTGTCAAAAACAACCAGGTATCATCTTAGGTCATTGATTAGCATCCAAGACTCACAACCATACAGTAGGACAGAAAGCACCATGACCCAAAAGATTTGGGCCATCATTCTTATGCAAAAATATCAGCATTCTCAAACACCTCTGTCCAGACTCATGATTCTATAAGTTCTTCACAGGCCTCTGTTGATCTTAACGGCCGTAGAACCATAGACATGAATATCACTGTAGAGAGAAGTGAATATCTGTTCAAGTTCAGCACTTTCACCGCATATAGCTCCATTTCTGATGGCCACGTCCAAGAAGTCATTGAACACCTGGATGTTAGTGATGAGCCAAGGCAATAGCAGTGTTTGCATGTGTGTTTGACCCAGTAAAAGTGTTGCAACATTTTTATGCGACAAACAGAAAACCAGCCTAAATAGGTCATATGTAATGAATCTTGTTCTTTTTCCACCCCTGCAGTTTTCGCACCAGTAAAGGAATAGGATACTCCGCTCACTTTGTGGGAAATTGTCTCATCGTAACATCATTGAAGTCAAAAGGAAAAGGCTTTCAGCACTGTGTGAAATATGATTTCCAACCACGCAAGGTACGACTCGATAAAACTTAAGCACAGAATTGGGCACATACTCTGCACGCAGGGATGTACATAATTACAAAGGTACAGACAAACGGGTAGTCTGATGATGCTGAGACTGTTCTGCTGTGTAGCACACACTCTCTTTTTGTGTCCTTGTACTGTTCACTGGCAGTGTTGATAAGTGTAGATAAGAAATGCCAATTAAGACCTGCACACTGGCCTGCTACCTCACTGTCAGCATTCTCCTAATGTCCTGCACAGACAAATGCATACACGCATATTTATTTGATGCGATGGCCTTCTTCAGGATCTGCTGACCAAATACAATCTGAGTGCTGCCTCACAAAGTTCCCAGTGGCTCCATTTGATCAATTTATGTATAAGTCGCTGTGTCCGGCAGCATTTTATCCAGCATGTGTGACTGTGCATGCACATGTGGCTTTGTCCGCTCCTCTGCTCGACTATGCATGCATCAGCAAAATTCAGTCGTCCTCCCCTCCTCTGTGTCATCCTCCCCATTACAGTTTCTTCCCCAAGGGAGCCTGTGTGTATTGCCACCAGGCATTATCAGTCTTCTAACTAGAAGGTACATGCAGAGAGCGATTATCTCCTCTGGGGGAATAATGGCTAACCAAAGTACCTCAACCAACTGACCACAGAAAACAGTCAGAATTATGTATTTTCTAATTCCTCCAATTACACCTCTGTGACATCATAAGGTGAGAATTTAACAGGATGAGATCAAAGGAAAATCTGTGTCACAGTGTTAACAGATGTTGAAGAAAGAGATGGAAGGCCCGATCTTCTGCACTAAATGGCACAAAGCCCAGGACAAGTGTTGCTGCTAGTTTCAACAGAATGCATTTGTCATTTTTATGCTCAGCTCCTGCATCCTCTAAATTATACCATTTGCACCCCTGTGAGCATGTTGGTCTGAAAATGAGGTGTGGTCTGGTGCAGATCTGGCACGTTGATAACATTATGACCAGAAATGATTGGAACCTTAGACCAACCACCAAACCCACTATCTAACGCTGTACAAAGTGTGCAGCAACCTTACGTTTGCTGCTTCATGACGCATGTACACTCCTGCTTGCACATATCGTGGCCAGTCGCCCAATGTGATGGCATATTATGGCCACTCTCGGCAATGGGGTGGGGGTGGGGGAAGGGAGCAGTTGGGGGGGAATCACATTTTAGGAAAGATGAAGTTACCTCCCTCTTTTTAAGATAACTTTAACTAGTTCTAGCTTAGCCTCACATAATTTTCCATTTGCTAATGGGAGGTAGTGTTTTAATGTAACGCTTCCTGGGGAAAATGTTACCTGGAGGGAACGAGAAACTTCTCAAATTTGAGGTATATTGACTTTTTGCCCAAATGTGGGAAAAAATGTGTTGAGATTATTTTAATGTCAACCATTATTTTTTATGCATTTAACGCAAAGTTTCCAGGGAGATTATGTGTCTTGTTACAACACAATTGTTTTCGCCCTCTTTTGTCATTCACAATTGCATGCATTGTTTAGAACACATTATTTTTAGGTTTAATTATTTGGAGTTTTGTAGGCTCCTACCTTCAAAAACATAATTATGTTTTCCAACTTAACTATTGTAAAACAGTATTATAAAAGGTATGTAATTTCCAAGGTCTTTGCCAGATTGCCATATCATGTTACTATGATAGACAGGAACCTGTTAAAGGATGTTCAAACAAAAGATTTATTGGGTGCAGCAGCTAGTAGCTAAGATTAGATAGCTTTAATGTCACTGTGCAATTACAATGAAATGTTGTTTGGGGCAGCATATAAATACCTAATATGGATAAAATGTACAGATGAATATGGTCATTATAAAATATATATGTAATATTTTTTGTTGTATAATTTGTAATCCATATAATATGTTAACGATGTAAACATAAGAATAGTTGAGAAATAAATATTTTATACACAGAGTGAAGATGTCTGGTTTGGGGAGTAAGTGTTGCTGATAGTATTGTATTGGAGAATTTTACTAATTTTGCATAGTTCATATTGTCACACTTGATGGGTGTTACATCGGGAACACATTGCACTTGTGTCATATTTTCTCAAACGGATAATGCACTTCATATGTAGACAGTTTTGTAAAATGTCCTTGAAATACTTGCTAATTTGTTCATGATATACTTTTGTCCTTGAATGTGTGTTTATTTATTTTTTGTGGGGGGGTTGTTTTTTTAAAATCTTGTTTGTGACTGTATTTTTAAAACCACCCCCATTCAGTGGTACATGATCAGCATCGTCCATATCTACAACCGTTGGAGGAACTCTGAGATCCGTTGCTATGTCAATGGTCAGCTGGTCTCCTATGGTGATATGGCCTGGCACGTCAACACCAATGATGTAAGCACACTGATACTGGCTTTTTTACTATACTTTGTCTTGACTAAATTGTGTATATTTTAGAAAAATGTAGATTAAAGAACGTGTTTTATTATCTTGTTACTTACAACAATCTACAGGAGAGTAGAATCACAGCAAATGAGTCTGTCAATATGAATTAGAATTTTCTCCTCAATCCAGAAATCAGCTGGCAAAAAGTCCAGTTGTGGTTATGCTTATATACAGATTTCACTCCTACCGTGATGTTGGCAGACATTTGATGTTTGTCCTCTACATTCGTTAGTTGAGCAGCGTTACCCTTGGGCTCCATTCCAGCACACCTTGCCCAGACTCCAATTTCCAACTTTTCCATTTAGGAATGGAGTGGTCAGTTGAACTCCCTGTGCTCACAAAAGCTTCATTACACTTGTGTTCTGGTTTGCTCTTGACATTGGAGCAATTACAAAGTGCTGCTTTTATTTGATGTAAAAAATTTCTGGCCTTCGGGTTAAATGTCTTTTCCAGTTCAGTCAATTTGCTGAGACTTGAAAAGAAAGAAAGAAAGAAAGAAACGCATAGTGCACCAGTTGAAGTAACATCTTACAATGTGTTGATGCTATCCAGGTTGATTTATTCGTCCTTGAAGGCTGAACATAAAACCCATTACTATTATGAAACAATAAAGTCAATAACATTTTGTGATAAAAGGTTATCAGAGGGCTGAAGACATTCTAGGCGTATACTTATGGCAAAGTTTTAGGAGTGATTAGAAAAGACAGTTTTACAAAGTATATGTATTATTATCACCATCTTCTGTGTCTTATGACCAACTCCAGACTGGGGGTTCCTTGTGTGATTATTTTCATTATATAATCTTTTGATAATTTCCTTGAATAATTGATTAGTTGTTTGTACTATAAAATGCTAGAAAATGGTGAACAATGTTGATCATCAATTCCCAAACAAAAAGATGACGTACTTAAATATCTGGTTTGTCCACAACCCAAAGATATTCAAGTTATTCTCACAGAGGAGGAAAGAAACTTAGAATGTTACCAGAAAAAAAAAATCACATTTAAGAAGCTGAAATCAAAGAATTTGGGCTAACACCCCCCCCCCCCCCCCCCCCCCACACACACACAAAACCAGAAAAAGACGCAAAGTGATTAATCAGTTATGAAAATAGTTGGTGATTAGTTCAGTTAATGGATCATCAATTAAACGTTTCAATATTTCAGCTCTACTACAGACAAGAGATAACCATAATCATCATCTGAAATAAAATATGTCTGCAGTTTCCACGTTCAGCAGAGCTACAGTGAGTTTAATGCTGCATTCACATGTTGCCTGTCAGCGGCAGACTGAAAACTGGATGTTCCATTATTTTTAATGAGAGGTTGATAGAAAAATTCTGCGACCTCTGCAGCTGCGCAGCCTGACAGTATTTGCTGTTAAAAGTTAATTAAAATGTTAAAGTTTTGCTGCTTACCGCAGTGACAAGGACAAACCAGGTGTTGTTTTATCTTCAGTGAGGAGGGAAAACGGAGAGCAAGAAATTGATTATTCAAGTTACTTGGTTTTAATTGGGTAAATGCAAATAATTTGTGTGATATTATATATAATTAATCTATAATCTCAAAAAGTTAACTTTTTAAACTGCCATCAGAGCCAAGGTTTCCTGTTTTAATATAACGCGTGCAAAACGCTAAAACTGTATCTTTCAATTAAGCAAATTACTGTCCTATGTGGTTAGTGCTGAAAAATTACTGTGCCTCATGTCGGAACTTGCACTCTGCCCCTGCAGATGAAAGGAACTTGGCTATAATGGCCACTGTAACAGTTTTTCTGTCCCCGACATGTGAATGCATCATGCCTGTTTGATCTTGTAATGTACTGTGCATTAACAATCACAACTAGAACAGCCCACAGAGTGCACACCTCCATAAAGATTCTCATGCGTATCTTGCATTCTTTCATTCATTTTCTATGCTTGTTTACTCAAATCAAGAGTGTCGGGGGGGCTGGGCCCCATCCCAGCAGTGGTAAGGTGAGAGGCAGAGTACAGCCTGGATAGGATGCCAGTATATCACAGTGTCTCATAGAGACCGACAAACTCAAAAAAGGCAACAGTGCTAACCACTAAGTCACCGTGCCGCCCACCTATCTTTCAGTGTTAAGAGATGGATGTATGTTCATGGATGTGCTCATTTATGTGTATTATTTGTCAACATGCCCAAGTTTTGCCCTAAGGTTCATAAATACATGGTTATAATGTTATGGATTTGGCAGTGATGACAGTGACCCCATTTCTAAATTTACTGTTTGAATTCCATAGTTTTTTTTTTTTTTTTTTTTTTTTTTTTTTTTTGGTCGGGTGGGACTTTCTAGTATTGAATGTAATAGCTATTTTTCTGCATAACTTTTTTTTTCCTCTTTATTTTTCCCCAGAGTTATGACAAGTGTTTCCTGGGCTCATCGGAGACAGCGGATGCTAACAGGGTGTTTTGTGGTCAACTGGGAGCCATTTATGTATTCAGTGAAGCGCTCAACCCAGCACAGATCTTTGCCATTCATCAGCTTGGCCCCGGATACAAGGTGAGACAGCTTTGGCTGCCTTATCAACTGTACATCCTCTGTATTCTTTACTGCACATCAGTGTCATGCTCTGCTTAGCAGGCACACCATTCAAGCAGCCTGACAACTGCATTCTCAGTGTTACTTAATCGGCGCAGCAGGGGCGGTATTTCATTCGCTCTGCTGTACTGTTGTGACGAAAGGGGAAGTTGAGCCAAAAGGCAAAGCTCTTGATCAACCAGTCATTCTTTGTTACTACTTTCATCTATAATCACAAGGATTGGGTCATGACAGAAAGAAGTAGATCGCAGGTACAAGAAGCCGAAAAGGGTTTCCTCAGGAGGGTGGCTGGTGTCCCCCTTAGAGATAAGGTGAGAAGCTCAGTCATTCGTGAAGAGCTCGGAGTAGAACCACTGCTCCTTCACGTTGAAAGGAACCACCTCAGCTGAACAACTTCAAATGTCCTCAAAAGTTCCACTTTTGAAGACATTTTTCATACTACTACTACTACTACTACTTATAATAATATTAATAACAATAATAACAGTAACAATAATGATGATAATAATAATACTTTAACAACTAAAATGTTTAAGCCAGTATTTCTCCGAGTCTAGTTTTTACTCCTATTTCTGCACTAAATTTAATTGATGAGCTATATAAAAATAAGTTTACTAAATTTAACTTTTCTGCATAACTAAAGTGGAATGTGAAGCATTATCTTTTTTTAATGTAATGTCTAAGCTCAGCATTACTGGGTCTGTTTGGGGTTCTAGCTTTAAAATCAGGTTAGTTGGGATGAGGGAAGCCAAAAATATGAAAAATGATTATGGTTCTTGTGGTTAGTAATCTTATCAAGCAAACATGTAGGTTGTGATGTCAATTTTGGTTAAAGGCAAAGAAAAGGTGAAAATGTGCAAATGAAATGAAAATACAAATACAACACACATTAAGCAGTACAACTAAACTGGGGGGGGGATCTGGGTGAGAAAACAGTCATCAGAAATCCCTCCAGAATGCATCAAATCCCCCCAAATCTTCTGGAGGGCCTTGAGTGGCCCCCAGTCCACCTACTGGCAAAGGTCCACATTTACCAAAAAAGCCCCCCCCCCCCCCTCCTCCATTTCAGATCTTGGCTATAGGCCTGAGATTTTAATTGGTAAAAGTTGTAGAAAATCTGTCCCCTTAAAATGTGTTAATCCTGAAGTATTTAAATAATGTGGAGGTTAAAGTCTTTCGATATGATGCTGCATTAGAAAAGAGCAGCAATGGTTAGTGAGTGAATATAGTAATCTTGTTCAGCAGGAGAACGATTTGCCGTTTTTGTTGCTGTCTCCACATTGTTTTACCTTAAATCCTAGGGCGCGATCACAGCAGTGTTTCTATGAACAGGTAGGTGGTGAACATCTTATGATTTGACCGTGAAAAAAAATTTCAGAAGATTTTGTTTTTGCTTTAATCCCTGAACCCATTATGTAAATTACATGGTGGACATTTGATAACTTACTGTTTCATAGGTATGTAAATGAGCTAAATACATTTTGCGGTTGTGTGATACAGAACATTGAGCGTTACAGAAATGATCACACTTCCAGATTAGGAGTGTATTACTCAAGTTGAACGTTATGTTGACATGCCAGGTTTAACTAATAATGGACCAACTTACAAAACTGGAAATTATGGATAGAATTTTCTCAAAATGTGTTCCGTTAGCACGTGGTCCCCTAACTGCAAGTGGCACTAACCTCAGTGATGCTGACCTTGGATGATTCCAAATACAATTGATACTAACTGTTCATGCGGGCTTCTATTAGCGTGACCTCATTTAGCATTTGCTTTAAAATGGGCCATCATTATTCAAATGTATGATTTTACTGGAATATCCAGAATAAAGAACGGTGCACTCCAACCTAGAAACCCTGTAATTTCTGAAAACCTTTCATCACTAATGTAAATGTGCATATTAATGGAAATGAAATGATTTTTCTTTGAAAAATGAGAACTCATTAATAATACACGAGAGACACTTGATTCTTACGCCACAGGTACCCCTTGGGTAGGTGAGCTGCTTAAGTTTTAGTGTTTGTGCACATCAGGCAATTCAAGTGCTTTCTGTTTCCTATTGGCTTTGACAGTAGGGTTTGGCAAGTACACACCAGGAAGTTCACAGTAGTGAAGGCAGATGTAATCAAGATGTAAATAAGATGAATGTTTTATAGATATTTTTGGGCAAACTGATAGAATTCTCCACAGCCTAGAAAACAGTCTTCTGTGTATGAATTGTATTTCACCTGGAAAATGTTCAGAATATAGCAAAATTTTGACATGATTGGCAATCTATTCTTTTTTTGCTTTGAATATAGCTCTAATCATCTTTGTAGTTTTGTTTAGCTCCTTGAATAAGTGACTGATGAGCCAGTGTGAAATTCAGCCAATCTGATAGGATATAGTGTGTATAACAGAAGTCCTCCTGGCCTGATGATATGGCTCCATCCTGGAATTTTGGGCATGGGCACATCCCAAAGTAGTTGTTAAAGTAGTTGTTTCTTGTTGGCCAAGCTAAGTGTCCAGGTACACTTTTTTATAGGGATGTCCCGATTAGGTTTTCTTTTTGGCCCCGATCTGATTCCGAGTCATCTGATTTTGAGTATCTGCCGATACCGAGTCCCGAGCTGATACTTTAAAAAAATAAATGAACAATGAACAAATGCTAAATATATAATAATTTCATTTTAATCACCTTATTTTATTATTTATCACTTAAATAGTGCACTTCTCCTTGAGGTAGCTTGAACAATCAAGTAATAATCTACCAGACTTAAAAAATGTACAAATCTCCATGTTATTTTATTTGTCTAAAAATAAGGTTTCTAAAGAACCATTTATTGATTTAGCTATTTTAATTACAAGTGTAAACTTTTTTAAACAGTAATCTGAAATTTTGAGGTAACAAACAACAACAGAAAACATTCCCAAGGATTTTTCTTTAGACATGTGGTTTCTGCACTGATCTGTGGTTCAAATCCCTGCCTGACTGGAAAATCACTAAGGGCCCTTGGGCAAGGTCTTTAATCCCCTTTTGCTCCCAGTGTGTACTGAGTGCCATGTATGGCAGCACCCTGACGTTGGGGTGAATGTGAGGCATAATTTCTAAAGCGCTTTGAGCGTCTGATGCAGATGGAAAAGCGCTTTATAAATGCAGTCCATTTACCATTTGTACAGATAAGTGGTTTCTGCCACTAGTCTTTTGTGTTTTGGCCCGACGCGTCGTTCCTATTGGACAGCACGAAGCTACGTCACAGTTCAGAGCATCGAAAGTTCAAAAGTCAACTTGAAAAGTAAAAGGAAAAAAAAAAAACAACTTACATTTGCGTCGTGACAGTCCGTGTTCCCCTCTGATGCTTTATCAGTGTTCAACAAGTTCAGAGCAGCGCAGTGAATGTGAATGAAGATGGAAGCTCTTTAAGACGCGCTCTGTGCACACACCATCTCTCGCTCCGTTTTGCAGACAAACAATCACAGGACAATTTGTTTTTTGGTTTTTGTTAATCAGATGACAGATCGTCGTCCTGAGGACTTGGTCAGCACCAGGAAGGATGACTGAGCAAGAGTTTCTGAGCAACGCGTCATGCTGAGAGTGTAAACACACAAACAGCAGTTCTGTGAAAGAAACTTTGCGCGCGTAACTCCCTCCACCTCTGTACGGTTAAACTTATGTTTTTTCTTTTGTTCACTAAAAAAAAAAAAAGATTAGGTTGAACTTTGACCACGTCAGCCTGCCGACAAGCGGCAATGCGCGCTTCCATCAGAAGCGTCACGTCAAAAGCCAAGCTAAAGCGACGCTTCTGACGCCTCTAAAAAGCAACGCGTCTCACGCCTCTGACACGTGAAAGGCCCATTAATCTGCAATAATGAGCCTGAAATAGCGCTGATCAAAATAATGAGGATAAAATCTATATCGGATTCCTGATCTGGATGCAACCTCCGATTTCGATCAAGTCTGAAACCATGTGATCGGGCCCGATTTCCGATCACGTGATCGGATCGGGACATCCCTACTTTTTTATGAGGTTCTTATCATGGCTGAATTCAGTATTGTTTGAAGCAGTGTTAACAAACGGTACAGTATCCACTACCATTATCCATCAGTCCAAACATGTTTAGTATGATCATTGTATAACAACAAATCAATGACTTTACTGTAGT
Organism: Thalassophryne amazonica; assembly: GCF_902500255.1. Lineage (NCBI taxonomy): Eukaryota > Metazoa > Chordata > Actinopteri > Batrachoidiformes > Batrachoididae > Thalassophryne > Thalassophryne amazonica. The sequence continues at coordinate 65,670,099 of NC_047111.1, forward strand.
AGTTATCATTGCTAGTTAGCGTGATCTTAGTGCCATCTTTTCTGTGTAACTTTGATGGTGATTGGCAAGCCTGTTGCATTATTACCACCAACTGGACAGGAGTACGCAGCAGCATACAGAACAGACAAAACAAAGTAAAAGTCCTGCATTGAAAATGTTATTTAAGTAAATCTACAAAAGTACGAGTATTAACATATACGTAAAGTACAGAAGAGCCTGCCCAGGCCCCTCCTTACTGCTTTTGGACCTCCACTCACTGGGGGATGCCCCAGTAGCTAGAGGAATATTTTTTTCATTTTGATTGAATCTCTTCAAACTCAGAACATCACGACTGCCAACCACTATTTTCAATTATTTTTGGGAGGGAATGAAATTTCAGAATCTTGTAGGAAAATTCTAATATTGCACAGCTGTGACAGCAGTGTGGCAACAAACAAAGGGGTTTATTGGCAAAGTCTTAAAAATGAATCCCCTCTGTTTTTGTCATTCATTTGAATTCATCCCCGGGATTGAAAAACTGCAGCTAGAACAGCAGAAGCAGCGTGAGAGGAGAGCAAAATAAAAGAATGCCTCATTGCAATGCACCTCCTGGGAAGTACTATGTGTCAAATCACAAAGTGATGATGTAGAACACTTTGAAGGTATCTGAGGGTAGATTCTCCATTTTCTGCACTATTAGAAATTAATTTAAATTATATATGTTTTTGGCTTTTAACACTGATGGCTTAAAATAAAACAAACCTTCTTTGTCTTTTGGCCTGGCTCCCCATTGACACAGGAGAAGCCACGACATTTTGCCAGCTGTCTGCCTCTCATTTTGGCAGAATTATAAGCCTCAAGCCACCTATAGCCCGTTTTTGAAGGTGTCTAGCGCTATCAGAAATTCATCACTATGAGGCTACAAGTACAGCTGAGCATTATTATATGTGAACAGCTGCTCATATTTAACTCCTGAGCAAGAATCATTAGGAAGAGAGCATTTCAACAAGTTATTATAGGTCATCAGGTGTCTTACATTAGGGGTGGGTGATGCACTGGTGTCATAGTCATCACCGGTGTGGTAGTGCACCACAATATAAATTGCTCAATGCTTTAACACTATGATGCATGAAACACACCAGATGTGTCGAGAGTGCATGGCGACTGTGTTGATTTTCATATTGGCACTTGTGTTAACACATTACACCTTGTGCGTTTTTCTCATCATGGCTGCCGCGACTTAGTAGAGAATAGAGCCAGGGTCTATTTTTCATTGTGTGACATTAGTGGCATGCAGCAGACATAGACAGAAAAGTAATATATAGGTACTGATTTTACGCCTCCTGATCGGAGGCGTATCTCATTATCCGCATCTCGTTGAGGCACACCTGAGCTCGGGAGGTCCCTGTCATGGTTTCCAGCCAGCGGCAGCCAGCAGGGAATCCCTACTGGAGACATTTCCGCACTGAAAGAAAAAAGAAGTGGATCCTGGATTGGAAAAGTCAGCTGGTTGTATCGGAAATTTGTAATCCGTGCATGTTGATATTGGAACCCGCTACTGACATTGGATTGGATTGGCCCCATCCCTAGTTAGAAATGTTCTTTTAATGGTGCAAATGAAAAATAATGTTATGTGGGCCGCTGAAGAGGAGGTACTACTGGCCCACCACCACCAGAGGGCGCCCTGCTTGGAGTGCGGGCTCCAAGCACGAGAGGGCGCCGGACCCTGAAGAAGTGACAGCTGTCATTCATCCCCTGCACCAGCTGTCACTCGTTCATCATCAGCATCACCATCTTAAAAGCCGGATCGGAACTCCACCTCCTCGCCGAGAAATCGACTACCGTAAGGTAATTTCTCTGCTGACTCATACGTTGAGTAATAACCTGAACTTTTGTTGCAGCCGGTATCCTGTGGTGTTCGCCCTTATCTGGGAAGTGGCGTGGAGCGTGACGACGACAACCGCGCTACAGATAAGTGGTCACACCAGGAGCTGCACGAGTGTGTGATTCGGAGGTGGAGGTTCTCCTCCTAACTGTGTACAGACTATAGACCACTGAGTGTAAGGAGTTACACTCATTCATCTTTTCTCTGCTTTCTGCCAGCAGTACCAGGGTCGACAGCCGAAGACAGAGGTCACCTGGGGATTCGGGACTTGGCGGCTCCGGTGTTCTTCAGACCGTTGGTGGTGGAGGCCGTGTGGGACGCGGTCTCTCTCTCGTCGGGGTCTTCTATCTTCGAGCCTGCCCACACGTCACCTGGTGTTAATTGACTTTGCAATTTCTGTACATTTCGTTGTGTATTGTCACAACAGTAAATTGTTACCTTTTGGCTTACTCATTGTCCGTTCATTTTGCGCCCCCTGTTGTGGGTCCGTGCTACGACACCTTCCCAACAAATAAGATGAAATTATAAAAATAAATCCACAATAAATCCACATATTCATTCATTTGGAAATCGGTAATCATTTCATTGAATTTGTATGCTCAAATAAGATTATCATTCATAGGGACATATCGTGCAAAACCATGAATACTGTAATATAATGCCATCATTGTCCAAAATGGTGAGAACCACCATGATATTAATTTTAGATCAAGTTGCCCACCCATATCTTATATAGTACAGATACTAAAGTTTACTGGCAGAAGTACCCCATAAATTTCAGTTTGCATATGAGCATTGCAGAAGTCTAAAACAGGCTGCTTCGCAACTACATTTTGCTTATAGCAGAAGAATTTCTAGAGGCACAGTCATAGAGCTGTGTTGTACTGAAACCCCGACCACCCCTTTGCTGTCATAAATGAGAAAAATATCCATATTACACAGTTAGTCCCTTTAATTACAAAGACTTGGAAACATGTTGACAACATGCAGCGTGTATGTAGGTTTTTTGATATATGGTTGTCTATCTTAGACATAGAATTATGAATTAATATATTGGTGACAGGACCTTTCGCTTTCTTTTACACAACAGTTTACAATGGAGTTCGCACACACTCACAGGCTTGGAGGTTTTGCATTTTGTTTTTTTCCCCCACATGTAATGATTTGTTCTGTCACAGCCCTCTGTTTCCAGGGGCTGATCAGTCAGATGATTGCCTCTCTGCGTGGCACAGAATGGGCTTCTCTGATGCCCAGAAGAGACCATTAAATGGTTCACTTGTTTCGAAGCTGCAGGCCGTGAAACTGGATCATTTTGTAATGATGAGTGTGCTGGTTTTTCACTCTGCTAAAGGAGAGCGCCAGTGGGACTCCTGTCTTAATGCGACTACAGGATTCTCCTTGTTCTCATGACTTCACACAAATGATGCGCCTATATGAGGAGCTGATGCTGTTATTGTCTTATCTCTTTTCACTGCAGGCAGTATTACTTGCGTCTTTTTCTATCACTCTCTTTCTACACACACACACACACACACACACACACACACACACACACACACACACACACACACATATATATATATATATATATATATGCTGCCTGTAGCCGCTTGCTCACAGACGCTGTTGGTGCCATTCAGCAATAAGGAGCAAAAGGCAGACGGGTCAGTTTGCTAAACAGGTCTCAGGTTTCTCAGGTCTTCTCAGCTGATGCTGATCATGATGGCCAACACACTGTGAATTATACGTGCCTCTGTGCGAGGTTCAGCAATTTCCTCAAGACAAGTAGACAGAACATTTAGTCTTGTTTTTCTGTGTTGGCTGGCTGTTTTTTTTTTTTTTTTTTTTTTTTCTGTTGTGTGTTCTGTTAATGCCTTGTCAGTCACATATTATTGAGCACATTGCTGGCTTCATCAGGAGGTTCCAGATGTTTTGTTGCGTAACAGTGTCAACCAATCTGGCCAAAACATAATTAACGAGCCCTGTTTGAGTCTACCTGCATGCCTGTATTATATGTTTCCGTGCAAGTATGTTTGTGTCCAAATGTCTCCTGTCTGCATTTGTTAGGTTTATTTGGTGAAATTCTTTATTTATTCATATTTAGCCAAATGGCTGGAGGCTTCAGAGTGAGTAATGCCAGCCCAGTCTCACGTTTTTTTTTTTTTTTTCGTGCTCCCGTGACGAAATGAGTCAAATTTGTGACAGGGCTTTTTTTAACTCAGTATTCCTAACCCTACTCCCACTCCCAACCCTAACCTTAACCATAACCATAACCTAATCTTACTCTTTCCCCCCACCCTAACCATAACCATAACCACCCCCCCACCCCCGCTTCACTTTTGATTTCGTGCACCCATCACGGAATGAATTAGAATGAATTCGTGCTATTCACACGAATAAGGTCTAACCTTACCCCAGGAGCAAGTACATGCGACAGTGGTAGTTTTGTTCAATTAAGGATTCTGTTTTTGTTATTCTTCTGTTTTTTTCCGTTTCAGTTTTTCCCCATTTCTTTTGTTTAAGGAATTCTTGTAAAATCTGTTAAAACCTTGTATCTGTTTTTTTCTTCTTCCTCTGCTTCTTATTGTACTTGTTGTTGTTGTTAGCAGCTGACTTCCAGGGATCTGCAGTCTCTTACTTGAACTACTACAGTAGGGTGATGATTCTGTTCTGGTGTTGCAAACAGTTTTGGTTTCAGTCTGGGTGACAGGTATCATCCTTACAGAGAGGAAGAAAGGACTTATTGTGCCTCTCTGGAAAGGAAAGGGTGATTGCCTGAGTTGCAGTAATATCAGAATTATTACACTGCTGTCTGTGTCAGGAAAGGTTCTTACAAGCATCCCATTCCAGTTTTTTTCTTGCTCAGCGACTGGAGCAGTCTGTCTAAACATCCAGGAGGTCAGCCAGAGACTATATCCTAGCTCTGCGATCATTGGTTTTTGGGTGGTTTTGAGTTACCAGGTGGTTACAACAGAGAGAATGTTATTTTAAGGAACAAACCACCATTGCTGTACCACTGAAAACTGTATACTGGTGTATATTCTGTAAGAGGTTTCCATGAATCTCCCAATTAATTTTTGGTGCCGGACACTATTGGAAAACAAATCAAACAAACAATTCCATTTTAAAAGGCTTACGATACCATAGTAAAAAAATAAAATAAAATTATGGAGGAATGACAATATTAGGAGGCATCATCATCATCATCATCATAATTATCATAATAAATGAATTGCCAAAATTGTACTTAAACCCCAAGAAGTGTCCAAACTACATCCTGAGAACCCTTATATTGTTTTTGTTCAATTTTGGGTTGGTTTTCAGTGATCTCTGGCATATTCGATATTCATTGGCTTGGTTTTGGGTGGTCTGATCTGAGAGGTTTATCAGCTTTGGGTGGTCCGGTTTACTGAGAAATTGATTTGTTCTTGGGTGGGGTGAGTACCCAGCTCCATTAGTCTTGGGTGGTATCAGTCATCTCTTACGCCACATTCACACCAGGTGCGACCAGACGCCATAAATTTGCATCGGTCACGTGGCGTCGGACGCGCCACCATCGCCTGGTGTGTTGCTCTGCTTTCGCTGCGAAAATTCACCCCAGTGCGTCATCAAATAGGAGGAGCTTCCATTCCGCTCGCCGTCTCCGGTTGTCAGTCAAGTTAACATGACAGACCTTGATCACACGGAGCATGTTGTTGTGGAAAGCTGACAAACGTCATGAGACGTTCCCAATTCGGGGAGTATCATTATTTGCTGCAGGAGCTGCGTCTGGATGACGGCCGCTTTCAGCGGTCCTTCCGTCTCTGCAGGGCCCAGTTTGAGGACCTCCTGTCCTGTTCACGCGCGCACATGTAAACAATTTAAAAAAAAACCTCCACTGCCCCTGCTGTGGGGCTGCTCCTCGCTATTCCCCCAAAAACTCAGTCATAATTGTGTTTAGAAACCACTCACCATTTGTTTTATTATACATCTGTGTAGTTAATAAATAAAATAATCTTAATGGATGCTTCGCTCGCACACGCACGTATAGAAGAAAAAAAAAACTCCACTGCCCCTGCTGTGGGGCTGCTCCTCGCTATTCCCCCAAAAACTCAGTCATAATTGTGTTTAGAAACCACTCACCATTTGTTTTATTATACATCTGTGTAGTTAATAAATAAAATAATCTTAATGGATGCTTCGCTCGCACGCGCACGTATAGAAGAAAAAAAAAACTCCACTGCCCCTGCTGTGGGGCTGCTCCTCGCTATTCCCCCAAAAACTCAGTCATAATTGTGTTTAGAAACCACTCACCATTTGTTTTATTATACATCTGTGTAGTTAATAAATAAAATAATCTTAATGGATGCTTCGCTCGCGCGCGCACGTATAGAAGAAAGAAAAAAACTCCACTGCCCCTGCTGTGGGGCTGCTCCTCGCTCTTCCCCCAAACTCTGTCATAATTGTGAAATAAAGGACAAAAGGGACATAAGTCCTGCTCACAGGCTGGCTACCAGAGACAGGACATGTTCACATCCAACTCAGTCAAACTCCAGACATCTCCACATCACTACATATTCAGTCCCTGATTGGTCATCGTGGCGCGACAAGATGAAAAAGTTCAGATTTTTCAACTTGGGGAGGAGGGCAACGCAACATGACGCGACGCAGTGTCACGCCGCAAACGCGGCAATCGCTCAAAATCGCTTCACTCGCGTCGCTTCATTTGCGTCCATCGCGTCGTGCTGCGTGGTTTGGCGCCACAACGCGTCCTTCCGTAGGGATTACATGGCAACCTGTCGCTCGCGTCGCACCCAGTGTGAACGCGGCTTTAGACCTACAGTTGGGTGGCCTGGATACAAAAAATTAGACCAATACACACTGTAACTACTCAGAACAAAGCCTGCCATCATTATGATTATACAATAATGTAGCAGAATTACCTAGTTTCTATGCTATTCATGAGATATTTATTATTTATTTCTCTGTTAATTCTAGATTGTTTTTCAAAATGACTTCCATGCATGTTTTGCTAGGCACTGCAGAACTTAGATTGACAGATCGGACTTCATTTACGTATATCTGTTGTGTGGAGATGCAGGGTGGCCCAGTCTGAGCTGAATGGGTTTGGCATATTTGTGCTGCTATCGCTGCAGGCCAGTGTCATATCTGCAGCTGTGAGGTGTTAGACTGTAGGGAGATATGTGTTTGTGTAACCAGGTGAGGGGAAAATATGTTCAGCCATGTAGACTTTAAATCTGGTACAGTCTTCCACCACCCCCCACCCCCCTCTGATTTCCAAATGTGCCTGCACACCCTTTAACATTGCAAAGAGTCAGCAAAGCTCTTTTACATTTTCAGCTACCTGCCTCCCACGGTTAGAACAGTAGCATAAGTACAAGCTTCCGCTCTTGCAGTAGACACACACCTCAGCATGTAAAACACACCAGAACATGAATGCACCACAAAAACAACAAATACAAGCTTGCACTGCAAAAATGTGAATGTTAATCAGTGTATTAATTACATATTCAGGCTACTCAATATTTTATGTAAATGCAGAGGGCTCTGTAACCTTCAAAATACACACAAGAGCAACTTAATTGTGTTTGTGATTGACTGTCCCTCCTGCCCTTCGTTGCACAATTCTCAGTTAGGTTTAATGGATAAGCTTTTAAATGCAACTGTTTAATAGAAGAGCTTTTTAACACCAGGGCTTTAGCTCTCATATTTAACTAAAAAATAAATTAATTCTGCCTGTTGTCCTATTGTGTAATTACTGTAATTACCATTGCCGAAAATACTTTGCTGGCAAGAGGCTTTGCATCTGTGGAAGTATGCTTCAGATGCAGCTCTGCATCTGGTGTTTATTTGATAATTGCAGTGTTTTATTTTTCACTTTTATGAGTATGGTTTTTTATTTTTATTTTTTTGCATCAAAGAGTGGTTTTCATCTCACATGAGTAGTGAGAGCAGGCCTGGTATTTTTCCGGACTGAGCCGGATTTCCAGCTTTTGGATCCGGATATAATGCAGCGGAGGCGACAGGTTAACATGTAATCCCTATGGAAGGACGCGTTGTGGATATGTAGTGATGTGGAGATGTCTATCTGGAGTTTATACTTGATGTGGACATGTTCTGTCTCTGGCAATCAGCCTGTGAGCAGGACTTATGTCCCTTTTGTCTTTTATTTAACACAATTATGACAGAGTTTGAGGGGGAGAAAGCGAAATGCAGCAGCAGCTGGTGTTTTTTTTTTTTTTTTTTTTTTTTTTTTATGTGCGTGCGCATGTGAATGAATTGTCCGTGAAGATAATTTTATTAATTACATAGATGTAGAATAAAACAAATGGTGACTGGTTTATAACACAATTATGACAGAGTTTGAGGAGAGAAAGCGAAGTGCAGCAGCAGCCGGTGTTTTTTTTTTTTTTCATGTGTGTGCACGTGCGAACGAATCGTCCGTGAAGATAATTTTATTAATTACACAGATGTATAATAAAACAAATGGTGACTGGTTTATAACACAATTATGACAGAGTTTGAGGGGATGGTCCACGAATGACGTTTAGCGCCGGGAAATATACCAGTTCTTTGTTTAATAAGAGCCGCGAAATATACCCTGTTCTTTGTTTAATAACACGATTTTTCATTGGTCTAGCTCGATGTGATAACCAATCATTGAATGTGTTTTAATGTGGCTTGGTCTGCATAAGAACAAAAATCTTTTTTTAGCATTTTGCAGGCACCTGTTAGACAAAGCGATCAAATTGAAGAAAGAGATTATTTAGTGGATATGATTTTGACCAGTGCAGCCGATTGCTGTAAGTATTATTTTATGTTTTTTGTCTATGTAGTTTGAAGAGGTCTTAGTGAAAGGAGTAAGCATTCATGACGAGTGTTCGATAAATTTCAAAATTCAAATTGCTTACGAATTTTGGCATTTCAAAAATAAAATGCTAAGCTTATGTTGTAAGTTAATAACCATTCATTTATTGAAATAATAATTATTTTCACATATTTGAAACTCGGAGTGGATTCGAACCCAACTCTTTTCATTTTCTGCCTTGCTTTTCTTTCCACACTGATGTTTGCTTGGACTGGCCTGTTGAATAAACTATAAAATAACTGCCCCGAAAATATGAGCCCAGCAGCAACAGTGTTCAGTGATGATAGTATGTAGACAAAACCTGCAGATGTTAGAGGAACCTATGCCCAATTTTTGTTTGTGGTTATTTTCTTTTTGCTTTAGAAAACTGCATTGTAAAACACAAACCACTTGACCTCAAAGATGGTAATGATTGTTTAAAATCTTTAACATTGGGTGTTCCTGAGAACATTCCAAACAGGTTTGAAAAGGCCTAAAATCGCAGCCCCCAGCCCGGGGCTTTGCCCCTTGACCCCATTGGGGACTTAGGCAGCCCCCAAACCCCTCGACAAATTCGTTTCAGGCTTAGCTATATTGCCTCAATGCCAGCCCTGGAGAGGGAAGATGAAGGTATGGATGATATAAGCAGCCTGTGCAGACAAATGGATGGTCTGCTTCTCATTTGTATGCTTTTCAAGATGGATTCTCCCCCCCCCCCCCCCCCCCCCCCACCACACACACACACACACACACACACACACACACACCACCACAGTTAAACCTGCTAGGGTCGTATATTGTAGAGCAGATTCAGAAAGATTTTTTTTTTTTTTTCTTTTTAACAAGATGGGCCTGCAGGTCTGTATGTAGCCCAGGGCTTTCCTGAGCAGTCAGACTGAGTGAGGCATCGTGGGACTTAGGTGTTCAGAGGGAAGACTGCCCCCCCGTCTGCATCTGCTGCAAAGGGCAGCAGAACAACTTGTCAGCTTTTCAACTGTATGTCTTCTTATATGCATCAGCACAGCTGCAGGATGTTTAAAGTCAAAGACTCCAGTAGGTGGATGCATGCAGATACACGGATAAAGACAGCACTTCTCTCTCTCTCTCTCTCTCTGCTTCGATATAGCACATTCATGTATATGGGCAGATTGTCAAGTTGTTAAAACCGGTGATCTTGTGACAGGAATATCCTCTGTTCAAATCTCGGTTACACTGGAGAAATCACGAAGGGAGAGATCCTTTATCCCCAGGTTGCTTCTGATTGCATTGAGACTCTTGGATGGCAGCACCCTTACATCAGTGTGTATGGGTGAATGTGATGCATCACTGTAAAGCACTATGAGCATGAAAGCATTACTTAAATGCAGTCCATTCACTATATATTTTTTTAAGGTACAGTAGTTACTACAAGAAATTACAACATATATTAAATTTCAAATGTGCCTTTGAAGCACTTTACTTGTCCCAAATAAGAGGTTGTATTTTTTGATTTATTGTATCATGTTGGGGCAGTTTGGATTCAGATGCTGCTTGTCCGTGAGTTAGATTCATTTACCATGGATATATTAAGTCTACACTAAGGGTCTGTTCCGGGTCACGGTATTATCAAAGCACCGGTATAAGATGTTCAGTACACATACTGGTACAGTCATCATAATTTTTGATATGTCAGCGCTGGATGTGGCAGGCTGTTAGTGCACTGTTTTGTGCAGCAGCTCTGAGTGCTTTAAATCAGTTTGTGTTGTGGTGTTGTCTTACAACTTGCTGGTGACGCAATGAACAGCAGCACACCTGTGGTGAGTTTTAGAAACATTTACATTTTGTTTACTTTCAAATAATGCACAAAGTCTGTGCGCATCATCTGGCTGTGCAACAGATTAAAAACATCAACACACCCATGGTGAGTTAAAAACAAAAAATTTTATGCTTTGCTTTTTTCCATCCATCCATCCATTTTCCTCAGCTTTATCTGGAGTCGGGTCGCAGGGACAGTAGCTCAAGCAAAGTCACTGAGTCCTCCCGGTCCACACACACCTCCCCAGCTCCTCCGGGGGAACCCTGAGGCGTTCCCAAGCCAGCCGAGAGACGTAGTCCCCCTCAGATATTCACAAAAACTCTTTCTGGAGATGGTACATATTAGGGATGTGAATCGTACAACAACTCACGATTCAATTTGATTCAGATTCTTGGGGTGACGATTCGATTCAGAATCGATTTTTGATTCAAAGAACTCTGAGAAATAGTTATATTACTTAAAAAAAATTTATGTTTAAGAAAATGCAGCTTTACAAGGTTAATTAAGTGATTCTAGATGTAAATTTACTTATCTGCTTTGCTCGTTCAGAGTTGGCTGGCAGTTTAGCGAAGTGCTGGTCAGTAGTCGGCAGATACCGCTGCTCTCCTCTTTTAGCTCCGGGTGATGGCGTAGCATGTGGGCTTGCGGATTTGAAGTGTTTCCAAAGTACTTCACTTTCATTTTGCAGATTTTGCACACTGCATAAGTCATGTCAAGCTCCTTCTTACGCAGCAAATAATAAAATCCAAAATGTGCCCAAACATTTGCCTTCATCAAAGACGGTGCTGGCTGAATTAGCTCTTTGTCTGCCATACTAAGCTGCAGCTCACGAACGTTTGAAGCACGCTGGACCCTCCCCTCGTGGGGACGTTGTAGTACGGAAGCCGTTGTCTGATAAACAGTACACGCAGCGAGTAAGCAAGAAAATGTTTAAAAAAAAGCTTTTTAAAAATCGATTCTTGGACATTTTGAATCGATTCAGAATCGTAATAAATAAGAATCGCGATTCGGACGTGAATCGATTTTTTTTCCGGCACCCCTAGTACATACATGGATAAAACCTTCTTACTTGTCTATCATCTAGTGCTTTCCATGTAAATATACAAGTTTTTTTTATTGTTCTAGTCTGCAGGGCATGGGTGTAGCCAGAGGGGAAAGAGGAAGGAATTCCTAGGACTGGGTACTGAACTTCGGTTCTTTTGTGGCACTGACCGAAATGCTTCTGTAGTACAGAGTATCAAAACATGCCTCGTCTTTCTTTGCCAAGTTTCGGTACCCAGAGGTTAATCACGTGCAAAAAGAGCGGTCTGCAGCCGTCCTCCTCTCAGCATTCAAGTCCACCTGTGGACATTACAGAGCACGAGCAGCCTGATTCAAAATCTCCACCACCGGACTCTGCTTCATCTGAGAGTATCAACGATGGCTACTTAATGTTACTGCAACTTAATGCGTGCATCGCTTTGAAGCTTGAAGCGATGAAGCACTGCTTTGACCCGCTGCTTTGTTGGTTCGTTGCTTCGCTGCTTTTCGGAAGCAGCAAATCCACTTCTTAACCCCTCTCAAAGCCATTAAATTATGTCAATTGTGAAATAGTTAAAGTCACTAACTTGGACTCCTGTCTTGTTGCAAGAAAAAAAACAAGAATCATCCTCCGTTCCATTCTCACAGCTGCAAATGCTGCGCCGTTCTCTGCCAAGTCAAGTTGGAAAGATAGGGTCCGGTCGAAATTAATAACTTCAAAGCAAATGACCATTTAAATCAAATGACACTTCTTTCTAAACCTTGTAATGCAAACAATAAACTGCAATCAATCAAAACGTTTTTTTTTTCCCTCCCAAAATGAGATGTCCAGCGCTGACGTGCAGCAGCTGGCTGAGCGCAGCTCAGAGGTATGGAGTGACATTCATGTCTGAAAGGAAATGCTTTTGACAAAAACTACAGAGTATTTTCAAGTGTTCTTTTGCACTGGAAATTGTTTATTTTTTTCTGTAAGAAAAATGCTTTGAGTGGAAAATTACCAAAGCTGAAAAATAAAACTCAAGATATGTACTATGTGTAATGTAATTTTCTTTTCGTTAGAATTGATCTTATAAAATTGGTATCAAAACAAGTATCGTTCAGGAACCGGTATCAAAGTGAAGGTATCGGTATTGATACCTTCACTTTGATTTCATTGCTACCCAGCCATAGGAATTCCCCCAGAAAATGCCCTTAAAATGTCCTACTACTACTACTACTACTACTACTATTATGAAAATTCTGCACTAAGTTGAATTGAATAGCCAAATAAAATATGTTTGCTTATTTTACATTTTCTGCATAATTATAATTGGATGTGAATCAATTCTTTTTTTCTTTTTTTTTCTTTTCTTTTTTTTTTGAAGCAGTGTCAAACACTGACATCTGGATCTGTGTGGGTCAGGGAAGCCATAAATCTGAAAACCATTAAGGGTCTTTGGATTAGTAATCTCATCAAACAAACATATTGAACTCAATTTGGGATAGAATGAAGACAATGAAAAAGTGCAAAACAAAGTTCAAATACAGCACACATGGTTGGGTTACACACCAACATCACACACTACAAGTTATGAATGCGTTTCAATAAAATTTGTAAAAACCAGTATTATGCACATAAATTTGTCAGTATTGTGATACGTATTTGAGGTCCAATGATGTATATCATTATATATAGTATATCATATTGCTTTGAGAAACAATATAGAACTCCAGTCTGCATGCCCTTGTGCTTTGACACATTGTAATGTCTTTATGGCATTTAGAAAACAGATGGTTTCTGTTTATTAAAATTTCTACAGTTTCTACACCTTAAACTCAGACCAAAAACAAACCTCTACAACATGATATAAATTAAATAAAAATATCAAAGTTAAACTAATAGGTTGCACAAATGACTGTGTCTTTTGGTGTAACACAGCTACATCATCTCCTTCTCGACCACCATGAAGCTGAGTGGTGATGCAATAGACAAAAAAAAAAAAGCCCTATTCAGTTTCTTTAAGCACAGACTGCGAAGCCGGTACTATGTGTCCTTTTAGAGTTGTCATGAGTGTCTTGGTGGCTTCCCTCGCTAGTCCTGTGATTCCACACTCAGTTTTTAAGAACTGCCTACTCCAGGCAGGGTCATACTGTTTGTATTTCTTAATGAAGTGAACTTTCAGGCATATTAAGGGACTTGACGTCATGTACACATTGTCTACTGACTTGTCTGAAGTAAACTAGGTGTGAAAGTGAATAGTTGGTTGTGTTCTACTAAATGGTACTCACTTATAAAATATTATTTTGGTTTTGATATTTTATTTAATTTATTATCATGTTGAAGAGATTTTTTTGTGTGTGTGAGTTTAAAGGGGATAATTTGACAAATTTTATAAGAGTTGCAATTTATGTATTTATTTATTTATTTGCTCCTTGAATGGCATAAAGACATTAAAAGTTATAAAACCCTGAGGACATGTTGACTTTCTCTATCCACTCTATATTTGGGTCTTGACTGAACCCTGGATTACTTCTTCACTGCTTCACGTCTGCACTGTTTTGATGAAGATTGCATATCCGCTCATCTTTGTAGTTTGTGTCAATTTTCATGAAGGAGGCGGGTTTAATGACCTATATGGCAACTTGCCACCAGGGGCAGTAGACGCAGTAGACACAATTTTTGTGGTGCGTTATGTCAGCTGTGTTTCGTTATAGTCCGTGGGTTGTGTCCAGGCTCTGTTGTGTTTCATGTTTGTGTACTACACAGAGAAATGGTGAGTTTAGAACAAGCCCCCCCTCCCCCCCAATGTCTCATTCTGCACTAATCAAATTAGTGTCCAGTTTAACACTGTGTTCATTAAGCTAATGCTGTGCTGTTTACACACAGCTCTTCATTGTAATTAAGCTCACTCCATTTTGGGTGTTGACCTGTACATACAGACACACACATTCTTCCATTTTTCTTATCTCTGGACAAGTCATTTGTAAAGGTGTTTTTTTCTCTCTCTCACACGCATACACGCATGCACACACACCTTAACATTTGTAATTGTTTTCCTGCATTTTGTGTTTTGCAGAGCACTTTTAAGTTTAAGTCAGAGAGTGATATCCACCTGGCTGAGCACCACAAGCAAGTGTTGTACGACGGCAAGCTGGCCAGCTCCATCTCCTTCACCTACAACGCCAAGGCCACGGATGCCCAGCTCTGCCTGGAGTCGTCGCCTAGAGAAAACCCCTCCATCTTCGTTCACTCACCACATGCACTCATGCTGCAGGTCAGTCGGCAAAAGTGACTAATCTGTAATGTTTGACCTGACTGGATGACTGTAAATATGGATTTATTGCACAACATGACAATCGATATGTCGATCGATTGCAGAATGGACTGCCGGGTTCCCTTTGCGCCCTGTGTGTTGGAATACAAAGTCAGCATGTCAAAAGGATAGCACTTTACAATTTATATTTGTCATTCTGTTATCATAGGGTAACAAATAATTTGAGGATTCAAAAGAAAGCAGGACTTATTTTTGTTACAGGTGTGCTTCATGTTATAGTTCACTATCAAACTATTTCTTTATTTCTTTGACACATTCTGCAGGTGAATGAAATTATATTTATTGCAATACCTGTGCAGTAAATATTAATACAGTCAAGCTTGCACTGTTCAGTTATTTAGTGGTTATGCATCTTATGTGGCTGAGTCAGTTTGGCCACATGTGCTCGCTCGTGCCCTTCGATCACGAGGGGCCGACCTGCTCTGTAAAAAAAACAAAATGACAAAAAATAAGTATTTTCAGTTTATGCACCAACATTATGGAGTAGTTTACCAATTGGTGCAAGGCAGTCGAGTTCCATTGAGGTTGGTAAAATTAGACCGAAGCCCATTCATGCAGAAGTCGTGACATTTCGAGGCACGTGTAGCACTTTCCGCTGTCTGTCACAGATGTGTCATACCCACGCCACACGGTTGTTGGCGCTTGCCAGGGTGTAGTGAGTATTTTGGTCATGTTCAAAACACTTGCCACTCAACTTTGTTCACAGCGTGGTGTCCACGTAACTGCTAAATGCACTCTATGTGACGCATTTTATGCATTTCCTATTTTAATATTTTTAGAATCCAATTTATTTGGTGACTTTTTTATTTTTGTATGCAGCACTTTGCAAGTGAAAGTGGTATATAAATAATAATGGTATGAAGCAGGACTGTGCCTGATACTTTTCAATATTTTACTAATTTGACTAATAATAAGTAATATGTGTCATTACATTTCACATTTAAAAATACATCATTCCTATTAAAATGAAAACGAGTAGTATAAAATAATTTTTTGGAGCTGTTTTGTTATCAAATGATCATCAGCAACTGCAGATGCAGTCAACCTGCAAAGCAATCACCTAAAGAAAATGAGGCTTATAGCATTCTAATTGACTGAGAAAGGGAAAACAAAATCAAAACAACCACTTTTTGGGTGTCTAAAACATTTGCACAGTACAGTTTGCTTAAACGAATACTGGGGTTGAGATCTCCTTCATTTTGTAATTCTTTTACAAGATTGTTGTAAGTCTGTTGTTGTGAGTAGCATGTAATATAACATGAGTGCAGATTGATTTTGTTATGCTTTTATAGAAAACATCAACATTATGCGGCCACTAATTAAACATTAGCCACTTACATTATTCCAAAATACATATATAGAAAAACAATGTACCTTTTACTTCATTGGAGTATTTTGTGTATTGCATTTAGATTAAAATGAGTGATCATGCTATCTTTTAGACATCTCGAGCAAACCCTGAGCCCACGGCAAGAAAATGATTTTTTCCTCCATATATATCTGGTGCATTTAAAATGTGTGTGTGTGTGTGTGTGTGTGTGTGTGTGTGTTTCTACCCATCAGGATGTGAAGGCCATTGTTACCCACTCCATCCACAGTGCCATCCACTCTATAGGAGGCATCCAAGTACTGTTCCCTCTTTTCGCTCAGCTGGACTACAAACAGCTTAACGACAGCACTGTGGACACCACAGTCTGGTGAGTTGCATGTAAAAATGACAGTGCGGTGGCCTGGAGGTTAAAGAGGCGGGTTCTAACCAGAACATCCTCTGTTCAAGTCCTTGATCGGACAGATGAAAACACTAAGATGTCCTTGAGCAAGGTCCTTCAACCCTAAGCTACTCCTGGTGTGCACTTGGACATGTTGCATCGCAGCACTGTGATGTGTGTGTGTGTGTGTGTGTGTGTGTGTGTGTGTGTGTGTGTGTGTGTGTGTGTGTGTGTGTGTGTGTGTGTGTGTGTGTGTGTGTGTGTGTGTGTGTGTGTGTGTGTGTGTGTGTGGGTGGGTGGGTGGGTGGGTGGGAAGATCATTGTAAATCTTTGAGCATCTGGATGCCACCAGTTATATGGACATTGGTTTATATTGTGGTAAAGATTTATTTTTGTTGTGAGTTTAAAGGGGATCACTTTTAGAAATTTTAATGTCGAGAAGCTCAATTTTTATCCGATGCCAAAATATGGCCATCAGGTATTGTGAAGACCTTGCGTCCATCTCTCCGTCCATCTGTCTGTCCGTCTGCCTGTGCTCAACATAAATCCATTCCTGTTTCTTCCAGGGTCTTCAAATTCACAGTGAGCATTCTTAGGATACAGACTTTGGACACGTTCAAAGATTGCAAACCTTGACCTAATTTAAGAGGTTAAAAGGTCACATTCTGTTTCCTGTTTGTATGCTCATACGGCTGAGGGTATTTTAGTATTGGGTTATATATTTTTTTGCCTGAATGTAATAAAAAATTTGCTATATAAGGGCAGCCCATTTATTGTCAGTACAAAGTGTTGATTTTCTAGTTTCTTGTGCAGTTAGTTTTTCATTTTGTTTTGTTTCATTTATTTTAGGTCTTTATTAGACTGTTATAGGGTTAGATATGTTAAAACCAACTCATAAAATGGGCTTTCCAGAAGGCCAATCAGCCCAAAAAGGTCAAGAAGACAAAAGAAGACCACATCTATAAATATGCCCAGAGCGTGCTGCTCTCCAAAACCTGACGTACACCTGTGAAACTGAGCTGCAGGCTTCTGTGGGTGTGATTACAAAGTCCTACATATTAAGGGGACTGCATTTCTCCAGTGCTGTTGAAGATGCTAAAAAGGTTTTCCAGTGATGCCCCACATTCAGCCAGTCACACAAGGACTCAGCTTCATGCTGGGAGTAACTAACTTGTGTGATTAAGGACCTCTGGGATGACAAATTGAACTCTACATCTTCTGGTTATAAACCCGCCTCAGTAACTTCAAACACTGTTGCCTGGGTGTTTAAATATTAAATTTGTTGACCAAACAGCTCAATTTTGGTCTTGTACAACTTTCTTCTAGCTGACCTCAGGCTCAGCCTCATGTTTTTTTGTCAAACTGGAGCAGAGATGTCAAGATTATTGCCACACTGAGATAATGCTCTGTGCCACCTGAGAATCGTCTGGGCAGCAGTCGTGATGATTAATCTTCTTTCAGTAACATTAATCTTAGACATTTATGGTATGAACTAGAAGTAACTACTTGTGCATCAGCAACACCAAGACATTGATGCTGCTCAAATAATGCAAGAAAGTGGGTTTCTCTGTTGTTACATAACTCCATCCAGGAACCAGAACCTGCAGAAATTGAGAAACAGGCTGATGACAGTCCATCATTCAGAAAGCATGAAAGAGAATAGACTTAACTAAAAGAAAGGAAAGCAGGCTTTGCCCTCACTCTGTCGTTTGTTGTTAGCCATGTAGGATATCTTTTGTTCTGTCTATCCTTCCTATATTTTCCGAGTTAGCATTTAAAGTGCATATCACATGCCAGTCAGTGCTATCTTTTAAAAATATTATATACCAGATTTTAAATAATTTCTTCCAAGTCTGTAACTTGTGCAGGTACTGATATAGCTGATAAAAGTAAACTCAGCCAGAGAGTGTCAGGAAAATGCACAACAGATTAATAGCCATTTTTATCCATAATCATTACGTAACCTTGTGGACTGACTTTTAGCAAGCGAAAGATCACTCTGCTTAGCCTTCAGCCACTTAGCTTCATGCTTTGACGTGTGAGTATGTCAATCCGGGTTGCTTTTTTGTATTCAGAAAAAAACCTCCCACATCAGACACGTCTAAATAAGATTGAAAAAGTACAGATTCATAAATACATACCCTGAGCGCTCCAGCGGCATTCTGCTCCTGTGCTTGCACGCAACCATGTGGAATCACACATACTCCAGTTCCATAGTCATTATCTCCTTTCAAAACACATCCAAATAAGAACACATGACGGTCAGTAAAGATTTGATAGCCGATCATGGCGTTTGTGTTGCTTCCATCTGCCATTTCTCCATTCACAGTCATTGATCCGGTAAGCAGGTAATACTGTTAAATGGTTTGGCTTGTCACAGCTTGTCTCTCACATACTGACTGCAAAAGCAGTCACTGCATGCCAAAGTGTTCCCACCTTTAAACACAAGGATAAAATTCTTCTTTCTCTGTAACTCTGGCTCCAAATACTTTTTGAAGCACATTTCTTACGCTGTACCAGCCGCAATTTCTCTATTCTTTCTGGAAGGTGTGTACAAAACACTTCCACTTCTCCCCCAAAAATCTTATCCACGGGAAAACTGCACAATTAATAAACACCATGATTGGTTATGATGGACCCTCCCAAAACACACATGTTCACCATTTCTGTGTATTCACCGTCAGTCCACAAATAAACAAAACAAACAAACAAAAAAAAAACTGATTTTGAGGTGCAAAAAAAAAAAATTGGGTTTTCTCATTGCTTTCAGTGAATGGGTGTGAGGAGTCAGTCCCTAACATGATATCACTGAAGTCAGCTTTTCTGACAGGCTCACATTTCTGAGTATTTATCAGTGGCAGATGAAATTAAGCTAATTTCCCCATGTTTATGACTTAATTTCTCTGGGCATATGGCACCAAAAGTAAAACACACCCCCCACGTCAATATTTTCAGAGTTCTTTATTTATTTAGAGTAGTCTTCTCATGTAGCACTTCATTTACCAGAGATATGCACTTTAACTCCTGCGAGAAGGCTATACATATATTTGGGGGCAGTAGAGAAGTTTCACAACCGCAGACCACGTGTAACCACACCAGCCCAGGACCTCCACATCCAGCATGTTCACCTCCAAGATCGTCTGAGACCAGCCACTCGGACAGCTGCTGAAACAATCGGTTTGCATAACCAAAGAATTTCTGCACAAACTGTCAGAAACCGTCTCAGGGAAGCTCATCTGCATGCTCGTCGTCCTCATCGGGGTCTCGACCTGACTCCAGTTCGTCGTCATAACCGACTTGAGTGGGCAAATGCTCACATTTGCTGGCGTTTGGCACATTGGAGAGGTGTTCTCTTCACAGATGAATCCCGGTTCACACTGTCCAGGGCAGATGGCAGACAGCGTGTGTGGCGTCGTGTGGGTGAGCGGTTTTCTGATGTCAATGTTGTGGATCGAGTGGTCCATGGTGGTGGTGAGGTTATGGTATGGGCAGGCGTCTGTTATGGACGAAGAACACAGGTGCATTTTATTGATGGCGTTTTGAATGCACAGAGATACTGTGACGAGATCCTGAGGCCCATTGTTGTGCCATACATCCAAGAACATCACCTCATGTTGCAGCAGGATAATGCACGGCCCCATGTTGCAAGGATCTGTACACAATTCTTGGAAGCTGAAAATGTCCCAGTTCTTCCCAGTTCACCAGATACTAACTGGTATCCCCCCCCAATAAAACAAAACTGCACCTTTCAGAGTGGCCTTTTATTGTGGGCAGTCTAAGGCACACCTGTGCACTAATCATGGTGTCTAATCAGCATCTTGATATGGCACACCTGTGAGGTGGGATGGATTATCTCAGCAAAGGAGAAGTGCTCACTATCACAGATTTAGACTGGTTTGTGAACAATATTTGAGGGAAATGGTGATATTGTGTATGTGGAAAAAGTTTTAGATCTTTGAGTTCATCTCATACAAAATGGGAGCAAAACCAAAAGTGTTGCGTTTATATTTTTGTTGAGTGTGTACATATATATATATATATATATATATATATATATATATATATATATATATATATATATATATATATATCCTTCTTGCAGAAGTTAAAGTGCATATCTCTGGTAAATTAAATGCACACAAATCAAGACTCTCTTCAGTAAAAAAGGTGTTCCTTGTAGGGTCTTGGTAAAATGTAATCATGCTCATATTTTAACTACTCCAGGATACACTGATGTGGGTTGTCCCATTCAAATTTGGTGAAAACCAGATGTATATTGTTCAAGTTATCGTGGGCACAAAAATAAATTTTCTTGATAAAAGTGGATCATCCTCAGTGAGTTCTTGATGAAATTCACTCATACACTCATTCAAGCCTGCCTGAGATATGCTCATTTGGGAACTTCACTTTAAATGTGGTTAAAAAAAAAAAAATCTGTCACCTTTTCTTCATGATCTCCTTGCATAAGAAAGTATGACCAACACACTGACGTAGTCCTTTTCTATTTCCCCTTCTGCCCTTATGACTGGCAGAGGATTAAAAAAAGCCTCTGGAGCTGTCACTGGTGTTGTGGTTTTATGAGTTAAAGTTGGATTGATGTTGTTTATTGGCGCTCCAGAATCACACTGACACTTCCTATTGTCATCATAATCTGAGTAATCTATGTTTGTCAGATATTATCAGGAGGACAGCAACAAATGAAAATAAGAATGGAATATCTGCTAACACTGTTTAGGAGAAAGCTGAAATGGTTGACTGTGATACAGAGGACATCATCTATTTTTAAAAGTAGATTATTAAAGTGTGTGTGTGTGTGTGTGTGTGTGTGTGTGTGTGTGTGTGTGTGTGTGTGTGTGTGTGTGTGCGTGTGTGTGTGTGCGCGCATGCGTGCGTGCGTGTGCATGTATTGCAGTGCTACACTGTTAGCATTCCTGGTGGAGCTGCTGAAGAGTTCTGTAGCCATGCAGGAGCAGATGCTAGGAGGGAAAGGCTTTCTGGTGATTGGATACTTGCTGGAGAAGGTAAATGAACGGCATAACATTCAGCAGTATGTGCCACATGGTTACATTTGTTTTTGCAAAGATGTTGAAAATTTAAAAGCCCATCAGTTTAAAACATTTCAGAAAATACCCATAATGGGAAAACAGTATATCACGTTTACACAGAAGCATATCAGTAGAGAAATGTTTGCCTAACCTGTGGGATACTACTATTTTGCCTTCATTAAAGGGGCTGTAATATGCAAAAAAATGTACCTGCTTTTTAATGTTAAATATAATTTGAGTTTCCTTTTAAAGGTCCTTAAATTTCTCAATTCTTTAACTGTATATTTAGAATCTCTCCTGCTGTGTGAATTTTTATTGGAAATTAGATTACAGTGACGTATACGTCACAAGTCTGGGCTCTTGCTAGCTCTGTGAGACATATCCACAGACAGATGTTGTGTGTGAGTGAGCAGCAGCTTTTTTTTACAACATCCGTCCTTCCTCCCATTGCTGATGTTTGATATCAGATTGTGTACAACCCCAATTCCAATGAAGTTGGGACATTGTGTAAAATGTAAATATAAACAGAATGCAGTGATTTGCAAATCCTCTTCAACCTATATTTAATTGAATACACCACAAAGACAAGATATTGAATGTTCAAAGGGATAAACTTTATTGTTTTTGTGCAATTATTTGCTCATTTTGAAATGGATGCCTGCAACACGTTTCAAAAAAGCTGGGGCAGTGATATGTTTACCACTGTGTTACATCACCTTTCCTTCTAACAACACTCAGTAAGCGTTTGGGAACTGAGGACACTCATGATTGGGTATAAAAGGAGCATCCCAAAAAGTCTCAGCCATTTGCAAGCAAAGATGGGGCGAGGGTCACCACTTTGTGAACGACTGCATGAAAAAATAGTACAACAGGTTAAGAACAATGTTTCTCAATGTTTAGTTGTAAGGAATTTAGGGATTCCATCATCTACAGTCCATGATATAACAAGAAGATTCAGAGAATCTGGAGAACTTTCTACATGTAAGCGGCAAGGCCAAAACCCAACATTGAATGCCCGTGACCTTCGATCCCTCAGGTGGTACTGCATTAAAAACCAACATCATTGTGTAAAGGATCTTACTGCGTGGGCTCAGGAACGCTTTCGAAAACCATTGTCAGTTAACACAGTTTGTCACTACATCTGCAAATGCAAGTTAAAACTCTACCGTGCAAAGCGAAAGCCATACATCAACAACATCCAGAAACGCCGCCACCTTCTCTGGGCGCAAGCTCATTTGAAATGGACAGACACAAAGTGGAAAAGTGTGCTGTGGTCTGATGAGTCCACATTTCAAATTGTTTTTGGAAATCATGGATGTCACGTCCTCTGGACAAAAGAGGAAAAATTGTTTGTTAAAGATTGTTACCAGCGCTAAGTTCAAAGCCAGCATTTGTGATGGTATGGGCAAGGTTGTGTAGGATTACTTTGAAATGTAATCCAAAAGTAATCAGATTACAAGTAATCCAAATGTATGTACATACATACATGTAATCCACATGTATTCTTTCAAAGTAATCCTACCCAACCTTGGGTATGGGGGTGTGCTAGTGCCCATGGCATGGGCAACGTACACATCTGTGATGACACCATCATTGCTGAAAGGTACATCCAGGTTTTGGAGCAACACATGCTGCCGTCCAAGCAACGTCTTTTTCAGGGACATCCCTGCTTATTTCAGCAAGACAGTGCCAAGCCACATTCTGCATGTGTTACAACAGCGTGGCTTCATAGTAAAAGAGTGCAGGTACTAGACTGGCCTGCCTGCAGTCCAGACCTGTCGCTCATTGAAAATGTGTGGCGCATTATGAAGAACAAAATACAACAACGGAGACCCCGGACTGTTGAACAGCTGAAGATGTACATCAAGCAAGGAAAAGATTCCACCTACAAAGCTTCAACAATTAGTGTCCTCAGTTCCCAAACACTTACTGAGTGTTGTTAGAAGGAAAGGTGATGTAACACAGTGGTAAACATACCACTGTCCCAGCTTTTTTGAAACATGTTGCAGGCATCCATTTCAAAATGAGCAAATATTTGCACAAAACAATAAAGTTTATCAGTTTGAACATTAAATATCTTGTCTTTGTGGTGTATTCAATTGAATATAGGTTGAAGACGATTTTCAGATCATTGTATTCTGTTTTTGTTTACATTTTACACAATTTCCCAACTTCATTGGAATTGGGGTTGTATGTTTTTGTTGCTAAATTTAACAAAAACAAAAAAGAAACTGGTGACCCACACAGGTCCTGAGAACAAGTGTAATGTGTGGCAGAGGTCTCAGCAATCGGGAAAGTTTTAAAAATGTTTAAAGTATTTGTGACTTCCACAAAATGTGAATATCTGTTGTAATATTTAGAAGCATCAGTATATACTATCATATACCTACAAGTAGTCGTACCATAAGTTTCTGCTGATATAAAATTTTATGGAGACCATTTACTCTACAATCGTGATAAGCAAACTGACAGGAAGTAATGGGGCTATGCCACAAAGTGCCGTTCCTTCCCGTTTATACCCCTATTCCACAGGGCACCATTCTGTTGTGATCCCCCATGATCCAGAAGAAGTGTCTTAACAGCTTCAATCATGTTCGAACGTCTTTAAACCAGGGTATTCCTAGTGAGTACAGCTTGAAATATGTTTAATTGTGATCCATCGGGGTAAATATTTGAAGCAGCGTTTGTTGTGGTTCTGGCTCAGGGTGCAGCTCCTTACTTTCATTTTTGGGTGGATTGGCACATCTGCACTTTATAAGCCAGCCTGTTTGGAGGTAAGCCGAATTACACAGTTTCATCCCATTTTTGCACTTTTTTGGATCATGGGCGATCATAGTCGAACGTCGCCCTGTTGAATAGGGGTGTAAATTTTTGGACTGGTGCAGGGTATATCCTGGTATATTTGAAAACAAAATTATCTGAGCTGATTCAGCATTTTTTTTAACCACTAATATGATAGTTGTTTTTTTGTTTTTTTGTTTTTTTTTAAGAAATAAGGTTGTTTATTTTGTTGCTGTTTTGAGTGTACCACTGTAGATTAACACCATAAACTATTTTTTAATCATTCATGCATTCAAAGGCTTGAGTTTATTTGATTTTGATATGAGTAAAGATGCTAAAGATTTCCTTTGAAGCAGTATGCACAGAAGCAGGCAGTTAAATAAAGATCTGGTTATTATTACTATTATTATTATCATTATTATTATTATTATTATTTAAAGATCATTTGGCCTCAGTGTCTGTCAGTTACTTTTGGCTACAGTCTTTAGCATCTGTTTGGAAGCGCCTGGTGACATGTGCATGCTGCTGACTGAGGGGTGAAAGTACTGACCTGATACAGCAAAAATGCAGCCATTGTGGCCGTGAGGTTCAGTTCCTTGTGCGACTCGCCTTTGCGGCATGTATCACTTTCTGTTAGTTAACTGTTTTTGCTTGCAGTTAAAAAATTATGTGTTGCATAAAATTTTCTATCTTGTGTTCAGTCATCACGAGTCCACATCACACGTGCTGTCCTGGAGCAGTTCCTGTCATTTGCCAAGTATCTGGATGGTTTACCGCATGGAGCGCCACTCCTCAAACAGCTGTGTGACCATGTCCTCTTCAACGCCGCCATCTGGATACACACCCCTGCCAAGGTGTGTTTGTGTGTATCAACTCCAGGCGTTTGCTTTCAATGACCTTGATGCAAAAAAGGGTGTTTGGACTTGAGACAGATGAGGAAAAAGAGAAATGGAATGAAGAAAAGTGGATTCTTTTGTAGGGTACCAAAGGTGCTCTCAAAATCAATATGAGTAAAGATCAGAAAAGAGAGAGCAAAGGTTCTGACTTTCCTGTGTCTGTTGCTCTTCAAGTATTATAAAAAAAAGTGGAATGCAGGACTTGGGAAGATCCATACAGCTAAGGACAGAACATACGCGTATATTAAAAAAAACAAAGATAACATTTGAAAAGACCCCAGGAATGAAGAGGCATTTGCACTCCTCTCTTTCCTTCTCATGCTGAATTAGATGTGTGTTCATGTGAGCCCAATCAGCTTTTGCCTCCATTATTTTCAAAACATTCTGGCTCCCTGACTTCTGACCAGGGTTCTAGCTATGGTGGGCAGCGCCGGGCGGTATCGCCCAGCACTGCAAATTTCCTTCCGTTTCTCAGGTTCATATTTCCTCTTCCGCCAACCATGGATTTTACAAAAAATGAACTGAAATGTTGCCGAAAAATGTTCCAATCCAATCGTATTTCAAGCTTATAGTGTCATACTTTTGTTTTATTTTACAATTTCAACCAAATAATTAAATAAATAAGAAATATATTCCTCATTTTCTTCATATCTCAGCCGCAAATGGCAGAGAGTTCAGCACTCAGCGGCTTTCAGCGATCGCTGATCCCACTCAAACATGTTGGGGAAAAAACCTGTCATGACAGAAAAACTCTGCCTGCTTCACTGGAGGAAAGAAGAGAGCAAATGCTATATGCCCATGAGATATTGATGGGTTATTAACCTTTTCAACATTATTTATTTTGTTATCTTAGACTTTTACAAAAACATTTTAAAAAGAACTTTCGCATTACATATATTACAACATAAATGTCATTTTTTTGGGTCTATTATTCTTGCTTTCAGTGCATCTAAAACCACTCAAAATTGGTTAAAATTGGGCTTGCTAATAACATTTTAGAGGTATAAAACCCTATAGCTTCAGGGACTTTTCCCCCTTGATGGACCAGACCCGGGTGGCTAAAGCTAGCTCTGGGTGCGTGGAATGTCACCTCGCTGTGGGGGAAGGAGCCGGAGCTTGTGCAAGAGGTGTAGGGCTACCAGTTAGATCTGGTCGGCCTCGTCTCCACCCAACACCCTCAACACTTCTTGATAGGGGTTGGACCTTATTCTTCTCTGGAGTTGCCCAAGGTGTCAGGTGCTAAGCAGGTGTGGAGATGTTAATGAGGCCCCGGATGGGTATCAGTGCATCGGAGTTTACCCCAGTACACGAGAGGGTCACCTCCCTGTGCCTTCGGTTGGTGGGGGTTAACTATGCACCAGACAGCAGTTCGGAGTATTCGCCTTTCTTGGAGTCCCTAGCTGGAGTCCTGGATGGGGCTCCAATGGGAGAATCCAGTCTGCTGGGGACTTCAGTGCACATGTGGGCAATGTCAAAGACACCTTGAGAGGTGTGATTGGGAGGGATGGTCTCCCTGATCTAAATGTGTGTGGATGTTTGTTATTGGTCTTCTGTGCTAGTCATGGACTGTCCATAACAGTATCATCTGGTCTGAGGCCGCATGTTCTGGACACTCAGGTGAAGAGAGGGGCTGAGCTGTCAACTGATCACCATCTGGTGGTGAGTTGGATCAGAGGATGGGGGAGGACTTTGGACAGACCTGATAAGCCCAAATGGATAGTGTGGGTGAACTGGGAGCGCCTGGAGGAGCCCACTGTCTGAGAGATCTTTAACTCACACCTCCGGGTCAGCTTTTCTAGCATTCTTGTGGAGGTTGGGGGCATTGAACCAGAATGGGCAATGTTCAAAGCTTCCATTGCTGAAGCTGCAGCACATAGCTGTGGACTGAAGGTTTAGATACCTCAAGGGGCAGTAACCCTCCAACACCATGTGCACACCGGTGGTCAGGGAAGCCATCCAATTAAAGGAGTAGTCTTTCTGTGATATGTTATCTTGGAAGACTCCGGAAGCAGTCGCAAGATACAGACAGGCCCCAAGGGCGGCAGCCTCTGTGAGGGAGGCAAAGCACCAGGTGTGGCAGGAGTTTAGCACAACCATGGTGAAGGACTTTTGGTCGGAACCAAGGTGCTTCTGGAGGACCCTGCAGCACCTCAAGAGAGGAAAACGGGCAACCATCCAAGCTGTCTACAGTATGGATGGGGCTCTGTTGACCTCAACTGAGGAGGTAATCAGTTGCTGGAAGGAGCACTTTGAGGAACTCCATCAGATGAGCACCCTTTGTAGTAGAGCCAGAGCTGTAAGATGATGGAGGATGATCATCAGTTTCTCTGGTAGAAGTCACTGAGACACTTGAGAATTAGCACCTCTAAATCAAAGGCCATGGTGCTCAGCAGGAAACCGATAGACTGCCTACTTCAGGTAGGGAATGAGGTCTTGTCCCAAATGAAGGAGTTCAAGTACTTCGAGGTCTTGTTCACAAGCGAGGGGACAATGGAGCGTGTGGAGAATGGGTACTGCAGGGACGGTATTGTATTTGCTTTACCGTAATGTTGTGATGAAAAGGCAAAGCTCTGGATCTACCTATCAGTCTTTGTTCCTACTCTCACCTATGATTATGAGCGTTGGATCATAACCGAAAGAATTACATCGTGGGTACAAGTGGCCAAAATGGGTTTGCTCAGGAGGGTGGCTGAGGTCTGCCTTACAGATTGGGTGAGAAGCTCAGTCATTTGTGAGCTTGAAGTAGAGGCACTGCTCTTTTGCGCTGAGGAGCCATATGAGGTGGTTCGGGCATCTGGTAAGGATGCCTCCTGGACGCTTCCCTAGGAAGGTGTTCTAGGCATGTCCAGCTGGGAGGAGACCCCAGGGAAGGTGGAGAAATCTTTCCTGAGAACGCATCGGGATCCCCCAGTCAGAGGTGGTAAATGTGGCCCGGGAAAGGGAAGTTTGGGGTCCCCAACTGGACCTGTCACCCCCATGACCCAATTGCAGATAAAAAGTTAAAGATGAGTGAATGAGATGAGTAAGTACAACCATTTACTTTTATTTACTTTATATACTTTTATTTATTTCCTTCTGCATTGCTTCACCAGAAGTTGAAAGATTTAACTGTGATTTGTTGCATTGTGTTAAATTTATCAGAGCTGTTGAAACACACTGTAGGTTCATTCTGCGAAATAGGTGATTTTTTTTTTTAAGTTTTAATTTTGATGAAAAAAATGTTTAAATACAAAATCAGAAACTTCACTTCTGTGACTAATTTAGTTGGTAGGTACCGTAGGGGATTTTCTGAGGACAAGCGTCATGCAACATTCCATCCAACAGTGCAGTCTTGCTTCAGACAAGGGTGATTTCATTAGGGTCAAAGGTCAAAGCAGGGGATTCCAGTAATTTTCTGGAAAATTGCTCAGCTTGTGCAGTTGGAAACTTGGTTGTCTGCGGAATTTAAGGAGGTTTTCTGCTCTGTAAATTCCACCAATTCCTGCGAGCTGAGCAGTTGTAGAATGTTGGTTTTGGACATAACTGTGGTAGTACTTCTATTTCTGACTATGTTCCATTAGAGATTGCAAAAACATCATCCACAGAAGTTCATCCCAAGATCAAGCTATTGCCTCCAGCTTTTCCTGAAATCTGACATAATGTCCCTGGATGCATTGACCAGACATGCTGAACAGAGTGCACTGCCCCATTATTTATTCATTTAAAGTCCGTGTGCATCTGGCATTTTTTTCTGAGCACCAGTCTTATTTTTTGAATTCATTTTTTTCTCAGAAGCTCCAAATGAGAATGAAGTGTATGCGGCTGCATACAACCACCTCCAGAAGAAGCACTGCACCCATTTTTTTTTTTTTTTCAAGCACTCTGCTTTTGTTGTGTGGCTGTTTTGAACACTTTCAGTTGAAAATCTCTGACATTCAGGTCAGATGAGGAAAATTTCAGCTTTCAGCTAATATGTCACACAAAACGGATCACAGTAGATACAAAAACCCATGATCTGTGACTGCAGATTGGATCAACTCTGGCCTTGTCCAGACTGGGGTTGGGAATCCAGCTCACTGTCTAGCCAGATAGCACTGTTCAGATTCAGAAAAAACCTATCTGGCTTCAGTCAGATAGTCAATTCCAGTCTGAATGGGGTCTCTATGTTCCTGTTAAGACTGAGTGTTTTTAATTACCGTACGCATTATAAACTTGTCATTCATTGTTTATGGTTGTCATAGAAACAAATCCCGTGAACAGTATTTTTGTTTTTTAATGGGAAAAAAATGCTGTATGGACATGTTACCTTATTTTGCCATTTTGTGCAATTTAGTCATTGGTATGCAGGTCATGCAATGTCTGCATCTTAGATAACAAGTCACTGTGAAGAAGTTTAAACTGGTTTTGCTGTACAACTGCTTAATTGCTAGCTTTGAGGAGCAGTTTTAAAAATGACAATTATCAGTGGCAGTCTACCATGTAATTCTTCCTACCCCTGAGCTTCATTATTTTCAGCTTTTCAACATATTGTACCCTTCATTATTGGGTTGACTAAAAGTTGTTGAAATTCAGCATTTAGTGACACAACTGACAAAATCACTTCTGAAATCTCCTCGAGCATCACTTGCGTTCTTAATTCCTTCACGAAACGTGATCTTTGTAGAGACTCAGTAATGTTTGCTCCAGCCACATCCCAAACTGCTGTCATTACCCTTATGTGTGGTTTCATTTCAGGCTCTAATCCAACACTTACAGATTTCTGGAGCTAAATCTGATGAATATCATAGCAATAAGCGAAAAGTCAGTGAAATATGATGATGGGCATTTCTGCCGCTCCTTTCTAAGGCGGTGTGTGATGTGGTCAGGCAATGGCACATACATACAGTAGTGTTCAGAATAATAGTAGTGCTATGTGACTAAAAAGATTAATCCAGGTTTTGAGTATATTTCTTATTGTTACATGGGACACAAGGTACCAGTAGATTCAGTAGATTCTCACAAATCCAACAAGACCAAGCATTCATGATATGCACACTCTTAAGGCTATGAAATTGGGCTATTAGTAAAAAAAAAAAAAAGTAGAAAAGGGGGTGTTCACAATAATAGTTGTGTGGCATTCAGTCAGTGAGTTCGTCAATTTTGTGGAACAAACAGTTGTGAATCAGGTGTCCCCTATTTAAGGATGAAGCCAGCACCTGTTGAACATGCTTTTCTCTTTGAAAGCCTGAGGAAAATGGGACGTTCAAGACATTGTTCAGAAGAACAGCGTAGTTTGATTAAAAAGTTGATTGGAAAGGGGAAAACTTATACACAGGTGCAAATAATACATACTTTTACAGCTGCACACAAGAAGGACAGAACATGCAACTGTTTTACCAACCTATTACAATATAAACATGACAAGTAATTACCTTTTTAGAGTGTTCCAAATGCATTCTACACCTCATTAAGCGCGCGCAAGAGAGGGAAAAACTGCAGCTGAAACAGCCCTCTGTGATTCCGGAAGCCATTAGAGGCGTTTTCAACAGCCAACTTTGAGAGAAAATGATTAATCCACTACAAAATAATTATTTTGCATATGCAGCATCCAGCGCACAACACGTGGCATCCAGCTGGAACAAAACGCGGTGTCCAGCTGGGAACATAGCAAGTGGGATTGTCACGACAATGTGCGTGCAAGTGCACGGATCAAAGACGTGCAAGTGTCAGGGCACCTTAAGTCATCTACAGTCCCTGAGGACCATTGGGCCGGTGCTTAGCCATGGATAGAGCTTTCTCTTATCGTGCCCCTGTTCTGTGGAATGATCTCCCTGCGTCAGTAAAACAGTCAGATTCTGTGGAGACTTTCAAGTCCAGACTTAAGACACACTTATTTTCCCTTTCATATGGCTACCATACTGGCATAGTTTTGTTTTACGCTTTTTACTCTTTTAATTAATTTTATTAGGAAACGGAGCGTGCCGCAGCCTCAACTTTATCTAAATTCTGGGTCTTTTAGTGAAGCTTAGGGCTAGTGGCCGGCAATCACCTTATTATCCTGTTTTTCTTGTTGTTTAATGCTGGCAAATTCTTGTCTTTCTGATGCCTGATTCTGTTTTTTCCCTCTGTTTAAGGTGCAGCTCCATCCAGAGTTGGGTGTGATATTTGTGCTGGAGCCCCTCCTGTCCTGTGCACCAACAGCATATCTTGTAGATTCGTTTTGTGAATTGTTCTGTAATTTATGTCCGTAGCACGGCCCAAGCAGAGGGTCGCCCCTTTGAGTCTAGTCTGCTTGAGGTTTCTTCCTCAGAGGGAGTTTTTTCTTACCACTGTTGCTCTAGGGGTTAGTAAGGTTAGACCTTACTTGTGTGAAGCACCTTGAGGCAACTCTGTAGTGATTTGGCGCTATATAAATGAAAAGAAATTGAAATTGAAATTGGATACTGTAGCAAGATGAAGACGAGTCTATGCCACCCTCTGGATGGAGTGTTAGTCCATGGCAGGTTACTTCCCCAGTGGACGACAGTACCTATTTCCAACTGGGTGAACTGGGGCAATGCGGGTAATGTGTCTTGTCCAAAGACACAGTCAGGTAACTTGAGGCACACACCTCGGATGGAACCCTGGTCTTATAAGTAGGTAGTCTAACTCATATGCCGCAGAGCCACCTAGTGTGCTCCTCCCTCCTGGCTCCATTTCAGGCTCTGGTGAAGGTGTTGCAGAGCTGAATTTGATGAAAATCATAGTGTAAATACAGCAGTCGGTGAAACATGATGAAGGCAATTTCAGCTGTCTGAGAACTCTCTCGCCATTCTAAATGAGCGAGGATGTAATGTGGTCAGGCGATGGCACATCGCTAATTTCCTCCTCTTAAGCATAGGCACCTCATTAAGACTCGTCCTTAGCGTCATAGCCACTGTAATGATCCTTGCATGTGTGCAGCAAAGCTGAAGCTGTGTATCAGCAATGGAGAGGAATGGTTAGAAGAATATTAAGCGATGGAAAAGGAGAGCAGCACCCAGCAGGGTAGAAAGGAAGGGCAAATGAGTGTTGGAGATCACTCTTTTTTAAATGTCAGCTGTGCATCAGGAGCTCCTCAGAAACGCTTAATGGCTTCAGGTGCAGAAACATCAAAACAACAGGAAAATAGAAAACCACTTCTGCTCCTTCCCCAATCTCCAGTCTCACAGTAAAACTCTGTAAACACTGTAAATGCACACAGTTCATTCACTTTGGCTGGCTGACTGTCATTTACATTGACCTTTGCAAGTGTGCATATGTATAATTATTGTAAAACATGTATTTCTGTATGTGCACAGGTTCAGTTGTCCCTCTACACGTATTTGTCATCGGAGTTTATCGGCACTGCGACCATCTACACCACCATCCGCCGTGTCGGCACTGTGCTGCAGCTGATGCACACGCTGAAGTACTACTACTGGGCCATCAACCCGCTGGAGTGCAGTGGAATCACACCAAAAGGCCTCGGTATGCACACACAAAAACACTTTGAAAAACAGAGAACACAAAGCAACAAGTGCACTTTGTACAGGCACTACTGAGCTCTGACTTCTCCTGGAGTGTATCTGAATAGTGATGGTGGGTTTTATGTTTCTTTCATTATTTCTTCAATCTTTGCAAACCTTTGAGGAATTTTTTTTTTCAAACTCTTTCCTATGAATGTGTTTCCACATTTAATAAAGCTGAAATAAAGATGGAATAAAAACTTTCCTGCACTCTTTCCACCTATACTTTCTGCTCTGAGAGTTTTATGTGATGTTTGCATATAGAAGTTTGAATTAAGTTTACTTATAGGTTTTAATTAATTCTGCAGCTGACTTAATTGGTATACAGTGTCACTCTTGCAAATGCTATTTAAATTTTCTCAGAATATAGCATTGTTGATTAACTACATTAATGTGTAGAATATATGATGCAACACACTTATATTACAGACCTCCTCCACGGCTGCCAAATAACATGAATACCTGTACACCTGACCGACATTATTTTTGAGTCTGCAACAAATTTTAACATTATAGAGATATTTTGTTCTTGCTTAAAGTGGTCAAGAGATATATTGCATTACTTTTCAGCCAGCTAAAAAGGTCATCAGATGTCCCAAAAACAGATATTAGTGTAGAGCAAAAAATAACCAGTTAACGAGTTGATGCTTTCAAAATAATTCTCATATTCAGTCTCTTCTACTACTTATTGTTGTTGATCTCAGCAGCAACATTCATGTCTCTGGATCAGGGGCAAGCAATCATGTGCCATGAAGGGCCAAGACACTGCAGGTTTTTTCTTGCTATCAATCACCTCAGCAGGTGATTGGTAGCAAGCAAAAACCTTCATTGTCTTGGCCCTTGTTGCTCACCCCTGCTCTGGATCCTTGGCCTTTGGGATGGAGGAATGCCAGGGAAAATCTTGCTGTGTCATGTGTTTGCTGAGCAGAAGTGTTTGGTGATACTGATACCTTTGCAGAACAATGGTGGTGTCACGGTGGCTTAGTGGTTAGCACTGATACCTCACAGTAAGAAGGTTGTGGGGTCTCTTCCTGCCCTTTCTGTGTGACGTTTGCATGTTCTCCCTTTTGCTCCTGGCGCTCTGGTTTCCTCCCACAATCAAAAATGTGCTTATTTAGGGTCTGCGCCTTTCTCTGCTCATGGAGTTGCTCCGGGCGCTGGGCTTTGGCTGCCCACTGCTCCTAGTGGTTGGGTTGTGTCTAACTGTAATTAGGATGGGTTAAATGCAGAGGATAAGTTTTGTTGTATGTACAGTGAGGCAAATAAGTATTTGATCCACTGTTGATTTTGCAAGTTTTCCCACGTACAAAGAATGAGGTCTGTTGGCATAAAATCTGTTGGTGTAATTATTAGAAAATGGAGGAAACACAAGATGACTGTCAATCTTCCTCAGTCTGGGACTCCATGCAAGATCTCACCTTGTGGAGTAAGGATGATTCTGAGAAAGTGCAGAACTACACGGGAGGACCTGGTCATTGACCTGAAGAGAGCTGGGACCACAGTCACAAAGATTACATTAGTAACACATGATGCTGTCATGGTTTAAAATCCTGCAGGTCACTCAAGGTCCCCCTGCTCAATCCAGCACATGTCCAGGCCCATTTGAAGTTCACCAGTGACCATCTAGATGATCCAGAGGAGGCATGGGAGAAGTTCATGTGGTCAAATGAGACCAAAATAGTGCTTTTTGGTATCTGCTCCACTCGTCGTATTTGGAGGATGAGAACAACCCCAAGAACACTGTCCCAACTGTCAAGCATGGGGCTGGAAACATCATTTTTGGGGGTGCTTTTCTGCAAAGGGGGACAGAATGACTACACCGTATTGAAGGGAGGATGTATGGGGTCATATATTGTGAGATTTTGGCAAACAACCTCCTTCCCTCAGTAAGAGCACTGAAGATGGGTCATAGCAAGGGCAACTAAGGAGGGGCTCTGTAAGAAGCATTTCAAGGTCCTGGAGTGGCCTGGCCAGTCTCCAGACCTGATCTCAATAGAAAATCTTTGGAGGGAGCTGAAACGTGAAACCTGAAAGATCCACTTCTATCCTCAGAAAAATAAAAAAAATAGAGGTAAACAGTGAACCTGGTCCGTGCAACTTGTCTGTGGCTGGACAGGATGTCTCCAGCCAGCTACTGTGGGTGCAAGGAAGGTGTGTGCCAAAAATAAATATTTAAAGAAATAAACAAACACAATGAAACCATTCATGCAGCTTGCCCGTCCAGTCCAGCATGTGTCCACGGTGGGTTTGTGCAACCAGGAGCATTAAACTTATTTTCCACTTGTTTACTCAGAAAAATAAATATTTAAATAATTAAACACAATAAACATGTTCCGTGCAGTTCGTCTGTGGCTGGACAGGGCGCGTACGGCCACAATGCCCAGTGGCTAACGCAGATAGATGGTGACTTTCAGCAGCTGGGGATGCGCTGCTTGTCTGCCTGGATGGTTGTCTTCAAGGACGCAAAGCAGTTCTGCAGTGTGATGGACGCTGCGATGTGCAGCACTAGCAAATGCTCGCAGACATGACCATACTTTTGTTGTTATACCCAGTAACTGTGTGCACACAACACACCCTAAGCCTCGACCAGTGTCTATTTTGACGAGCCCAGCAGTGTTGTTGCTTCCTCTCGAACTGTATGGTTATGAGACTTGGATACTCACCAGAGACCTAAGGTGGCAACTAGATGTGTTTGGTACTAAGTATCTTTGGATACTGCTTTTTGTCAAAGGAGCAGTTGGTCAGGGAGCGTCAGGTGATGTGTAGTAGTTACGTTGTGTTAAACCTTCAGCTATGACATTTATTCCATGTGGCGCATTTTTCTGGCCATGATCCAGCATGTAGGCCAATTTCATTCATATTTAGCGTAAGGATGCTCTTGGGTGATTCCCCTGACACCAGTCACTTACGGTGACCTTTGGGTCAATTTCAAGGTGACAGTGAGATATTCACAATATTATCATTGCCACTCTTGTTAGTGTGATATCTCAAGAAACAGTTGACTAATTTACAGTAATTCATATTTAGCTTAAGGGTGTACTTGGGTGGATCCCCTGACACTTTGTATTACTGATTTGTGGGGCCTGGAGGGGAATATTATCTCCTGATGATTCTTGTTATAATTTGATATTTAACTCATGTAAGATGTTTTAAAATTTTGCAGAATTGTTGTCTCAAAACTAGACCGTCTGTGGAATTTGATGAAAACGTTTCATTTCCAGTTTTAGCTTGGAGATGGTAGAAATTTGTTGTATTGAAGCACAAGTATTGTTGTATTGAAGCACAAGTATGTGAGGTGCAAGTAGGTGGCTTTGCCTTTTATTTTCAGCTGTTGTTCTTGTGTTCTTGAGCAAGGCTCGAGTCGTGCACTCACCTCCCCGCTGCACACCAGTGTTTGAGACAGAATCAGGCTTTTGAAGAAAAACCAAGCGCATGCCACATTTGAAGCCTTTCAAACAGAGAAGTGTTTTGTATTGTGGTGTTGCAGTGTGGCTGCTTCCTTTTTGTACGTCTAATAAAAGCACTGTAGTTGGAAAGAGAATTGTCCCCATTTAACAAATCACTGTAAGTCCTCACCTCATATTCCAAATACAACACATTGCCAAACCTGGTTCTCTTGTGTTCCTTTGTGAGTTAGTAGAGACGAGTGATAACACAGCTCCTGTAAGCACACAACAGGGGTCTGTAAAGGTCTGGCAGACCTTTCAGTTTAATCAAACTTTTCTTTTGCCCTGGAGCCTCCACTGACGTGAGTATGCATCCCACGTTGACATGGAAACAGACATATTTGAGTGACAGATCCAAGGGAGCTTTAGGAATTTCTAATCAAGTGACGGGTCTGGCTGCAGTTCTGTTTGGTCATATTGCTGTTTCAGTGCTGGAACCCACACAGAACCGCTGATAACAGCACCAATTAGTCTAAGATGTGTATTAATGGTCTCTCAAAGCAAAAACATACAGTAGTCAATGTTTGGAAGCTTGAAAATATGAATACCTTTCTGCCGTGTTGAGTCAGACATGCATTGATGGACTTAATTTGCATAGTAACGGACACATTATAATGTAAGACACGGGGCCCAGCGGGTATCAATGTGTTTAGTTTTTCTTTTGTTTCAAGTAATGTAGGTCGAATTTAGGTGTGGATATATTTTGTAAGGGAGGTTTTCTTCATTTGTACATTTTTTTCCAGCACCTGCTGGAAAAATAAAAAAATATGTAATGCTGTTGTCATTATGTTCCAGATAAATCCGTTTGATGTTTGCTCATCTTGTTACTGTGCACTGTTGACAAATTGCATTCTGGACCATGAAAAAGAAAACATGATGCTGACAGAATTAAATATGCCTCAGGCCTTTTGTATTGCTGGGTGTACAGAAATACAGTTCAACAGAAAACTGTGAACAAAAGGCAATAACCATATTTTCTTAAGTGCAGTTTGAGAGGTTCTGTGATTTATTAGTCTGGTGTGACTTGTACATTTGCATGACAGTGGAAAAGAGAAACACAACATTAAACTGCCTTTTTTGTTTTAAGTAGATTTGGTGGTGGGGGGGCATCATGGCGTTGTATCGGGACTAAAGTACTTCCTGCATGTGTTTAAAACAAAGTCAGGTCACACTTAACTGTTTGTTATATGATCAATTATGACATCATCACTACTTTGAGCTTTTCCTCATATCTTTGGCAATCGTCTGGTTTCAGAGATAAAATACGATTAGCAGTCTTACTCATTTCAAGCAAATTTGATTAAACATCTTTACCAAATATTAAAGCGTCCTGGCAGATGACACCAACAACTTAGCCTGGACCCATTCACACGGAGGTGAGTTTAGCCGTATTCACAAAACTTTTGTGTTGTATCGCCGTTTTGTCCACAGGAAACCAGTCTTTTCGGAGCCTGAAAACCCTCCTTTTTGAAAACAGGTCCCAGAATAGATAAATCTCAAAATGCCACCGTTGTGTTTTCATGTGTACAACCAATACGCACCTTTTGTGAACAGATGATGTCGTAGCTCCACCTCTCTAACCTCAGTCTTATTTCTGGCCACAAGACATCACATAACAACAACAACAGCAACAACCGTGGTGGACTCCAGACTTGTGTTCATGCTACAGAAGCTACTGAGCTTATTGTCAACATCTCTTATAGTTTAGTTGTTTTATAATCCAAGTTCAACTTCGTCACTGGTCCACACCAATGTCTCAGGTTTTGCTCATGCTTTTGCATTCGTCTTCGCCATCTTCTTCTTATGCATGTTGGTGAAACCTGCGTCACTTTGCCCCACTCTGGGCTTAAACCCTCATTCCCCAGGATGGGAGGCAGGCATTCTAACCATGAGGGTAAAACCCTTGGGCTCTAGTGTCTGTTGCCAGAGCATGTTTTGGCCTTGCATAGTGAGGTGTCTTCTGCCCAGCACCACCTGCTATTTACACCTGTGTACAACATGCAACCTTTATGGGCATGCTCCACATCTTATTCTCCTTCTTTTTTTTTTTTCTTTTTTTTGTGGTGGCATAGGACTGTTGTGTATACCTTTTTCAGTTGTTTTCGGTGGTTTTGTGTGTATGCAGATAATTCTTGCAATGGTGCTGTGTTAACAGAACACTTTTTGAAAACGACAAAGAAAAAGATCATATAGAGAAAGCTCCGT
Organism: Thalassophryne amazonica; assembly: GCF_902500255.1. Classification (NCBI taxonomy): domain Eukaryota; kingdom Metazoa; phylum Chordata; class Actinopteri; order Batrachoidiformes; family Batrachoididae; genus Thalassophryne; species Thalassophryne amazonica. The sequence continues at coordinate 65,708,505 of NC_047111.1, forward strand.
TTCCATGTGTAGAAGGATTAAATGGACGTCTGTTCCCACCCACTGCTGCAGCGCACAGCAGAGAAACAGAACATAAACAATGCTATGGTGAGCTGGCTTTGCACTGGACTCCTTTTTCTCTTGGACCACTGTCATTCACTTCAAGATGACAAATATTTTCTTCATCAAGTGAAGTGGATTTTTTTTTTTTTTCTTTGTGTAGGACCCAAGCACCAGTGAAGCTGGTCGAAAGACCCTATTGTTTTTGTGTTGATTTTTATTTTAAATTTTTTCCTACGCACAGAAAGTCAGTGGGTAGCGTAAGCCAGGTGGAGTTGAAATGTGATATTTACAAGGTTAGTAGATCTCAGTATATGCTACCTATATACAAAAAATGACGAGTGAAAAATGCTAGGTGGCGCTATAATTAATAAAAACATTTTGACACTAATAACTTTTGATCCATGGGGTCAAACTTTGGAAAACCTTACACCGTTGTGTTTGGTGGAGTTCTTTCCAATGTTGTAGGCCACACCCATTTGCACCTAGATAGTTTTTTGCAATATTGCAAAATACGCCAGATTGGTCCGAATTAACTCGCCTCTGGATTTGGACCGGAAACAAACATTTGCTGCTCTGTTGGAAATTTTCATAGCTTTGACTTTGTTCTAAAGCTGAACACCACACTCACAAACACTAAGGTGCCAGAAAAAAAGTAGCAATATATAATTAGAGTATTTTCTGCACACTTACTCCAAGTAGATGTTTAACATGTCTTTAAAAAAAAAAAAAAAGGTTTTGGTCCGAAGACCTTCAGCAGGTCTTTGGACCAAAAGCTTGGTTTCTACTTGAAGTAAGTTTGCAGAAAATTATTATTTATGGCGTTGAGTTTTGATCATGTATGATGCTCTTTATTTCATGATGCATTTTCTCATTAATGAGATCACCAAATGACTTGAAGCCGGACAGGTGTATGCATGGCCTCTGTTGGAATTGCAGTGCCAGATTTAGTGGAACTGCGACACCAGATGGTGCTGTAAAGCACATTTTCTTTGAATTTCAAAGGGACAAATTTCTCAAAATTTCATGTAGATTTTTCTTGATAGTCCTACAAGGTACTGTTTTACTGATAGACCAAAGATGATCATAAATCACCTTTTAAAAAAAGATTTCATATTTTTAAATTCATTTTATTTTTAATTTCATTTTAGCCTAAACAAGTCAAAATGTGCTCTCGTTAATGGACAGACCAAATTCTGCCAAATTCACCAGTTTCAACCAGAATAATGTTTATGGTGTGTACAGCACAGTACAAACTGTCTGTATATAAAAAATGGCCAGTAAAAAAAAAAAAAAAAAGCTAGGTGGCACTATAAATAATAAAACTGCTTTGGAAAAAAACAACTAATAAATTCTGGTCTGTCAGTTGAATATCAGAAACCTTTATACACTTGTGATTGGTGGATTAAGCTCTTTCCATTGGTATAGGGCACACCTCTTTGTGCCGAGATAGTTTTTTTTTTTTTTTTGCAATTTGCAAAATTATGCAGGATAGGCCGGCGCAAACTCTTCTCTGGATTTTTGATGCAGAAAGGCCAGTTTGGTGTCGAAACATTAAAGAAAATGGACTGGAAACCTTGAATTTTTTTTTACTTTGTTTACAAGTTTCTTGACTTCAAGTTTGACCATGTGATGCTATTTAATTAATGTTGGATATTCTCATTAATGGGATTACCAAATGGCATGAAATTTGGGATTTTGGTAGAGCACAGAACAACTTAGCCATAAAATGTCTGGTAAAAACCGCTAGGTGGCACTATAAATAATAACTAAGTTTTGAAAAAAACAACTTTCTAATAACCTGTGTAATTCCAGTCACACGTAAGAAAACTGTATATTGTTGTGATCAGTGGAATGATCTCTTTCCACTGGTATAGGCATCACCCATTTATGCCTTTATACTTTTCGCAACACTCCGAAATATGCAAAATAGGCCAATGTGGACTAGTCTCTGGATTCGTGACACAGAAGGGCCAGATTGGTGTGAAAATGTTCTCTGCTTCATGGCTCCGAAATATTGGACCAGAAATATTACAATTTTTATTTTTTTGCTTTGGTTTAATTTATGATGGGTTTCTCATTAATAGGATAACCAAATGCCATAAAATTTGACATGTGTATGGATGGCCTCACTTAGAATCATAGTGCCAAATTTTGTGGACCTGCACTGGTAGATGGTGCTGCAAAGCATATTTTTATGAATTTCAGAGCTCTGAGAGCCTTAAAAGGCTTCTAGGTGGTCTCTCCTTGGGCAGGCCTGGATCTGTGGTGGAATTGGAGAGGGGGGAGCTTGGACCCTTAATGTTTACTTGCAAATCCATTTTTTGAATATATCTTTTTGTGAGGGTGACCACAAACGAGATAAGCTTGACTCTGTTCATGAATAGAAGCCATGCAGTTTCAGGTCAGGTACATATAAAGGAGCTGCAAATATAATAATTTTTATTTATTTATTTTTTTAGATTAAGTGGGAGGTTTTCTGGATGTTGGTCACCTTAACCAGAACAAAATAACACATGTGCATATAAAGCAATATGATTGTGCATATGGTGAATACAGAGCCATCCTGATGTTGTTGGTCTAAGGACTGGTGTTATGGTGAAATCTGTGTTTGCGCTTTCATGTAATCTTACTACCAAGTCACTTCAAATCCCAACCTCATATTCCAAATACAGCACCATGTCAAACCTGGTTTCTTGGTATTTTATGATCTCATACCAAGTCGACTTGGTTGGTGTGTCTTTCAGTAGAAGACATGTATGCTGGTCTTGAGGGAGGTGCAAGCCAGTGATTTACAGACATTCAGTGGCGCCGTATTCCACATTCTCTGGGTGACACTGACTGTTTCTCTGGAGCTCCCAAAGCAGGTAGAAGAAAAACGTTGACTTGTTTACCACCGGATGATAGTTTTTGTGTTGGATTAAGACAAGTGGGGCAAAAGGAAACTAAATTACATTGAAAGATTAAAAGATGGTTCTAATCAGAAGAAGCTATTTAGAAAAATGTGAGCTTAATTGCATGACCTGTGTATCAACCCCACTAATTCATTCATTGAAAAAGGAATTACGGCCATATTTCATGAACCCCTGCTCGTATGGACTTCCCTTTGTTGCTAAATTATTTGTTACATAAGTCTTTCTGTAGACACTAATGGAACACTGAAGCGTTACCATAGTAACTGCCAATAACAACAACAAAAATTCATTGGCTTCTCTAACAACCACTGAGGCTCCACAGTGGATCTTGGCTGTTAATCGTTCAAAGTGCCCACATTTCTATTTGACCTTTAACCATGACAAAATGACTGTATTTCACTCAGGTTCAACAAAATGCTTCCACTGAAGTGCTAAAAATTCAATACCTGTAGTTAAACTTAGTTACACCATGCCTTCTATGTTGAATAATTGTACAGAAAAAAAAAGAAGGAATAAGCAGTGGTGTTCTTGGCGGCCACTAGACACAGGCTTTGGAAATGAAATAAGCTGTCAGCTGTCACACAAGCTTATTTTAAGCTACATATACCTTCAATCACACCTGCTCCTCATTTCTATCAAGCATAGGAAGCCAGACTTACCCAGCCAATGACATGAAGACATATTATATTACTGTATATAAGCAATAAAACTTGCGTTTTGTCCTGATCTGGTTTAAAAACATTAACCAAATTATAATTAGTTCATCCCTTTTAATTTGGAGACTTCCAAGATGATAGCGTTCATTTTTGTTTTTGAGTGATGGTGATCGCAGATTGGAGGGGATGGACTCATTTATCTGTCTGCCTGTCATTCACTCACTTCATTTTACAAGGTACATTTCTCAACTTTTCCAAAGCCAAAAGATATTTGCCTGGTTGGAATTCTTTGAGAAAGCCTTTAAAGCAGCGGCTGTGTGTCACACTTGTTCACTCATTTGACAGAGAGCTGAGTAACTATGATGAATAGTGAGCGTCATTGTTCCTCTGACACGTAACACTTCAACAGATAAGATTGATTGCCTCTGTGTCATGTTTTTGGATTGTTGCAGCTTGTGTGAACAGCCTGAGATGCGCTGTCTCATGATTCAGGGTCAGCAGAGCATGGCAAAAATGGAGAAGATTAAAATTGAGACGCTTTTAAACGCTCTCCATTTCACACTTCCACCGGCGAAGCATATAGCGGTCAGATACTACTTTAAATGTTTCAGCAGAGGAAAGAGGGATTTTATTCCTGTTGCAATAAACATCGTTTGCACTTGCAGTGATGTTCATTTTGTAGCTCACATTAAAAAAAACAAAGCTCCTGAGATGGCAAAGTGTCGTCCAAAATGTGCACACACACATAACTGAAAATCTTTATTTTTGTCCTATAAACCTGACTGTTGGGAGTAGTATCCTGAGTGTGTTTTTGAGTTAATGATGTCTGTAGATATGCAGTTACAATTAAGAACGAGTTTCAGCGAGTGCTACGTCCATTACATAGAGAATACTATTACTTCTAAAGGACGGCTTTTAAATCAATTAATGCTTTGATCTGACTTGATATATCTTTTAAAATTTTTTAGACTGTATTCCATTAGTGACTTTTTGGCAGCCGTTTACAGCTGATTCATCACAGACGGAAGCTTTTAGTATATCTGACGCATGCATTAAGTGCTTCCAAAAATGAATGAACTAGAACTAAACCACTGAAAATAGCTCACCGTTATCTGTGCAGTCCCATTTCTTGTGAAACGTTTTAAAAGTTATGACTGTGCCATGAGATAATATGTAATTATAAAGTCTCTGTTGTTGGTCTTCTGATGTAAAAGGCAATTAAATTTTTGGATGTACTGGCACAACAGATGAAAATGTATTTAAAATGCATTGAGAAGCAATTGAAGCCTGTTGCAGTTATCGATCAAAGCAAAGCGTTGAACCACAAAACTTTGCCAACAAAGAAAGAAGCAATGACATAAGAGACATGAGATATTTCTTTGGGTGTACTTTAAACTAAGAACTGTATGATAGTGGGGGGAAAACTGACGTATATATTGTGATATTAAGAGATTTTCACAGCTGACTTGAACAGCTCCATTTAGAGTGAATAGTTGTAGAATGATAAAGAGGTTTTCATAAAGAAGTGCATCTGCATAAAAAATAAAAAAGCAAATTTAATAAATGCTGAAAAAAATGGCTTTTTACTCGACAAGATACTCTTCTCACAGTACCCCTTTATTGGTCATTAGCGTCCGTTTTGTATCCAGAATAATTCCATAAAATTATATTTTCTTTTTTGGTGTTTTTCTTGTGGTCCTCACTTATTTTCAGGACAGTAATTGACCATGATGCTGTAGAGGTTGTAACTAACTGTTTTTAACTAACAGCACTTTGGTCACCAGTCAAATACAATACCAAGAACATATACATACTTGGTACACAATCTCAAGTTCATAGGGACCTCCTTCTCTACAGTTTAGTACTGATGGCACAGATGAGCACTGGAAGTTTACGATTAATCGTTTTACTTGACATACAGAGCCTGCGTGTCACTCACTAGCAACAAACTCTGTGTATTCACAAAGACACGGAAGATGAGAACTGTATTTTTTTTTAATCCAGCAACAAAAAACTTGTAGTGTGACATATATGGTTAATTTTGCTGTACTTGACATCACACGTATTGCACATCATAATGATATATTGTGCAGCCCTACTTTAAGCGCTGTTTAAATACAAAAGGGAGGGAGGTGTGTGCAAAATTTCTTTGCTAAAATTTCTCTGTTTACGTTTCTTGTTAAAGGTGTTAATTTTGGGATCACAATCGAACCTGATATCGCAAATTCCTTAAATGTGTTTAAAACTTTCCTGATTGCTCACAGTGTTCTAAGTGGTACTCTTACCACATATTAGAGCCAGTTTCAGACCCCAGTTGGTTATCAGATTATTTTAAGTAATTTTTTTTCCAAAATTGTAGACAGTTTGGTATCAAAAGTTGATATTGTAATGGGGACATGGGTTCAAAGTTTACTCTTTTATCATTGTTTGGTGTGGGCAGATGTGCTTTTATATGCGCCTTGGGCTGAACATCTTAGAAGGAATTTCATCCTCAGAAATATGAAATGTCTCCTCTGTCAAACCCTAATATCAGTAAATAGACTCAGCCGCATACTTAGCTGATCATTATCATGTATAGACACGGGGCTTTAACAGGAAATTATTTTTTGTGTGTGTGTGTTTTGCTGTTTTAGATGGACCACGGCCATCCCAAAAGGAGATCATCTCGCTCAGAGCCTTCATGCTGCTCTTCCTCAAGCAGCTCATATTAAAGGTACACTGCAGGAAGGTGTCCAACACTATCTTCACCAAATCAAACTTGCTTTTCCATTATGGCCTCTGTCGTTTTTCTCCATCTGCTGGTTTAACCTATAATGTGCATATGGAGAATCGCATTATAGATCAGCAACTTGGAGGAGAACCCTGCATGGTCACTTTTGTGTTTTTGTGTCATGATATTGATATGGCCATGCATTTATTTACCAGTACTCTATTGGTTTGAGGCTGTGCCTACTCCACACTTAAAATACCATTAAGCAAGGACAGAATTAATGAAATGTTTCTTCCCTCCAGGATCGAGGCGTGAAGGAGGACGAACTGCAAAGCATCCTTAACTACCTGTTGACCATGCATGAGGTAGATGCAGATTTGTTTGGGTAAATAGCTGAATACACATAGTGAAAGTGTGCATTGCCGTCTGTCCTGGGCTGAAGTTATGGTCCACTTACACAAGTGACAGTGTGGCTCTGCTTCAGCACTGCAAGAGCATTGACAGGCGGGATGCACGGGGATGGTAGGACACAAATGCACAGCTCCGGCAGACAGCTCTGTTTGTTAGTGGTCTTTACTAAAGGAAAATGCAGAGGTCGGTACATGAGCAGGCAGTCCAACAAAAGCAGCAGTACAGAAATCATCAGGCAAAATGGTGTGGTCAAAACAACAGGCAGGAGGTCAGGTACACACTATGAGGCAGGCAGGAACAAGAACACAGGTACAGAGCTGGAATGCAGGCACAAGGCATGACAAACTGGCGGAGAACAATACCACCCAGTGAGCTTATAAAACCCCAGGTGGCAATCAGCAAATCAGGAACAGGTGCACATGGAAAGCACCAGAAGCAGGGCGTGGCCAGAGAGAGAAAGAGAAACACCCATTACCAAGAACCAATAACAGAAACAGAGACAGACAGACACAAGCAGAAAAATCCCAACAAAGAATAAATAAACCAAAAACCTGATAACACAAAAGAACAAAACTCAAGCCCTGACAAGCATGCAGAAAGACAATGGAGAGAATAGAAAGTGCTCCTATGTAACACCTGTTGTTGCTGTCCTGTTCCTCCACAGTCCTCTCCGTTTTCATGTTTGATGCGACTGTCTCCTTTGTCTTCCAGTCACCTGTTCATCATGCTTTCCTTTTCCCTGCAGGACGAGAATATCCATGATGTGCTCCAGCTGTTGGTGGCTCTAATGTCTGAACACCCCGCGTCCATGATCCCTGCCTTTGACCAGAGAAATGGAATAAGGTCAGTTTACATTTTTAGTGTATCTGTAAACACTGAATTGAAGGCCCAGTGGCATTCAACAAAAAAGGAAAAAAAAAAACACAAATTGCAAAGTGCACAGACCAGAAAAAAGGCAGAAGTGCAAAAGCTAAAGTAAGGTGATGTGCTTATTATTTATGTAATCCTACCATAATCCTTCACAGCTTTATCATGGGGGGAAAAAGATACAGATGTATTTTTTTGTGAAAAGTATCTGCTTTTACTAGTGACTGGGTACATCACATAGAAGAATCACATGAGCATATTAAAGAATACCCAAGATAACCTAGGATAATATCCAGGATAACTCAGTTTCAGCATTACTAACCTCCCCGTCACCAACTGCATGTGTGTAGTAATATATTTGGGTACACCAAAATTTAGCATTGATATTTATTTGCAAAATTCCTCCATCACTGCTTAGATATCAGGGTTCAGCACCTTTTTTTTCCCCCTTAAGTTTAACTGTGGGCACCCTGATGAAGCAGGTCACACAACATAAGGAAACCGCAAGTTAGTGAGCCTGATTCAGGCCCTGCACAGTGGGCCACTTAACAAGTCACTGTCTGATAAAACCATCATAGAAGAGAGAATAGAATAGAAGGATCACATGAAAGGATCACAAAGTTTTATACCTTTTTTCGTAACATTTTGCCTTTAGCAATGCAGTTTCTGGTGTGAAACAGACATTATTGAAAAGGAATTTCAAAGAAACCTTATATCAGGCAAACGGAGAGGGCATGAGACATCAACATATTCCAGGAGGTGGGGATTTGGGGCGGGATGTCCACCTTTTATTATGTCAGGAGTCACACTTTTTTGAGTAGATGTCAGATTCTGACACCTGACAGCTTCTGTTGAAAGCCCTGACAGCTAACATTAACTGATGCTGTGAAGCACACTGTTAATGCTGCAATGCTGATGTGAGGGTTACTGAAGACCCAAAATGAGATTTCCAAATTAATGGATATTAGCCATTATTTTCTGTCATTGCGTCGACGTTATATTTTGTTGGTGTTATTCGAAAATCAATATATTCTGGGCTGACGGGGGTTGTCGTTGGTGTGATGGCCCACCCAGTGTGTACTATTATAGGGGAAACACTATAATTGCTGGAATAACTAATACATAATGAAAACTGGAGGAGCAAGACCCCACTATCCAAGTAAGCCCCATATCAATTTCTGATCTTGAGTCCACTCTGGAAAACTATGTTTGTACAAAAAGGTGTTTTTGGCCACTGTGGCATTTTAGTGAAATGTTTTATCTTAGTCTTGATTCAGGGCAGTCATGAAGTCAAACACTCGTAATTCTCACTTGGCTTCTTAAGTGCTACAATCGGGGCATCCATTGATTCCCCAAAGAGCAGTATATCTGCAAACTTGACATCAGTGAATTTCTTCATCAACATGACCTTATGCAACACTAAATCCATGGAAGTAATGAACAGACTAGGACCCAGAAGAGATCCCTGACAAATGCCAGAATTCACTTGGAAGAAGTCAGAGGCGCCACACAGCACTCAGAGTGCCCATGTATATGTCAGGTATTGGATATGTCACATATTCTCAGGATATCCAACATTGTAATCTGATCAACCAAATCAATTGCTTTGAGAAAATGAACACACTCTACTATAAAGCCAGGCTGATATTCACACTTGAGTTCAGTGAGTACTTGCAGAGTGAGGGTGCTCCAGTCACTTCCCAGCATGTACCTGGGGCTGAATTATGTTGAGAATGACCGTGCAAGTACCTTGTCTGGCTTGGAGAGTACTGTATTATTCTCGTAGTTGTTGGAGTCCAGGGTGATCATCCTTTCCTTTCCAAAAGGGTACAAGAAATCCTTTCTTCAATCTGTTGGGAGCTGATTTCATTCAACACCAGGGGAACATTTCCACCAGCTTGAAGACATTCATTCCTGATATCACAGATCCCTGGAGCTTTACCCAACATTAGGTTTTTCTCCACCTTTGAAATCTCACTGACATTTGGTGGTGCGCAGCTGACTGGTTGCCAAACCACTAGAATGGTGGCACTGGAGATGTCCGATATCTCAATGTAACCAGCCCAGCAGGGTCACTAAACCACAGATGGTCTCACTTGCTTACAGATTCCTCTCACAGATGCCTCCTTGTCTGCCTTCAGTGCCATCACAGCTCGCTTTCTCAGGTCCTTATGCAACCCTGAATTTTCACCAAATCACTCCTCTTGGTGATATTGAGAGTGCCCTCAGAGATGAAACACCTCCTCCTTTGAACATTATTGACTCCAGCGGAATTCTTGGCAGCATTCAGGGTCTTGTTGTGGAACAACTTCCACATTCCGTTCGGGTCACTTCTTCCATCCATGTTTTCCTGTCTTAGAAACTGCAGCCATAACACACTGTAAAAAAAAAAAAAAAAAAAAAAAAACTGTTGTTTTTACAGGAAAACGCTGGCAGCTGTGGTTACCAGGGAATTCCTGTAAAAAATACAGCAGCACAGTAGATAACTTTACAGACATAATATGTAAATGGATTTACAGTGAATGAACCACAGCTGACTCATATTAAAAAACTGTTAAATCTACAAAAAAGAGAGCCTAGTCTGAGTATTGTATCACATTAAAATTAAAAGAAACAAAGCATGCAAGGATTACGACTGAACAGAAGTACTGAGACTAGCGACAATAATTTCTTATAGCCCTACTGTACTGCAAGCTGCAAATAGCCTACCTGTAGCCTATAGGTCTACCCGAATTTGCATCGTTTCATCAATCATGTTAAAGTTAGGCTACAGCATAAACTTGTAAAGTGACTTACATATAATTCTTGTATTTTTAAAAACAAGTGACTAAAACTGTAGGTTTTACAATGTTTGCATGTCAATTTACCACAATTGTTTTGTAATGAGTATTACAGTATTTCTCAGTTTTTGTTACAAATAGTTGTAGTTTCAACAAATACATTTGATTAGAATCACATATTGTTGTTGTACATCTAACAAAACATTCTGTTTAATAGTTTACAAAAGTCCACTGTGATTGAAAAAAAAAATGTGTTTTTTGTGTTTACAATACTTGTCTGTAGTGATTTTACATTGTTTTTATGTAAATTTCCCGGCATTTTTTACAGTATATTCTCTACAGTGCTGATTTAACCCTCCTGTTATGTTGAGTCAGTTTGACCTGTGTTTATTTATCACTTGAAATGCCACTTAATTCCTCATTTTCTCTCTAAATTTGCACAGCCATTCCTCATCTAGGGCTATGAGCTTTTGTGCAAAATGTGAAAACACTGATGTGTGGAGGAATATTCATTCATTTTTTTTTAAACAAAGAAGAGGTCATCTTGACCCAGAGATCGTCGAGCCCAGTTCAGCACCAAAAGGTCTAAAACATTGATGATGAAAAGCTTCTATGTATCAAATAATTTGTCAAATGATGCTAAATATTAAACAGAAATTTAGGTTTATAATAAAATCATGTTGATTCATTAACAGTCCATTGATTATTATCCCCTTTTTTTGTTGTTTTGTTTTGTTGTTGTTTTTTTTGCCTTTTTGCCTTTTTTTGCCTTTTTGTGTAATCACATGTTGAACTTCAATTCTACAGGGTACTGAAAAGGTCTGTTACTTTATATGCCATACACACCGGGGCTGTGAAAAGTCTGCGGATCCACAAAATTCCATGGATTTCATCACGGGGGTTGTTAGTGTTTTACCCTATAATCATGATTGTCACTGAATTTTTAAAATGTCTATCGCAAAGTGTTCTTTTTTATACGACATCCTGCAAGTTTTATAAGTCTGCGGCGGTCTATGGACACTGATCTGTGTGTTTCAGATACAAATCAGTGTCCTCGGATCCACGGAGTTTTGAGGAGAAAAATCCCTCTCTCAAAGCCTGGCTGTTGTGACAGTTGTCATAAAGCGGGACTGGTTGGTTGCTGTGGCGATGCTGTGTGGCTCCTGTGGCTCCTGTGCAAAGCTTAAGCTAAACGTAGCATTCTCGCAGTCAGACATCTGGGAACTTCCTAGCCGGCAGCGAGCCGCCATCTTTGTTTGGGGAATTGAGCAACTTCGGTAACATCAAAAGCAGCACAAAAATGCCCAAAAGTTGTTGTGTTCCGGATTGTACAGCCAACCAAGAGTTATCCCGAACGGCAGTTCTATATTATACCATCTGAGAAATGCAGGCGTGAGAAATGGCTTGCTGCAATCAACAGGGCCGTTGCAAACACCGATGGGAGTATCAACAAAAAGTAACGATGGAGTCCCAACTTTGGTCACTGCTATCTGTGTTCTGCCCATTTCATCTAATAAGTACTTTTTATGCTAATATTTATGTTTTATGAATTGAGGTTGTCGTCAAGATCCATTCACTATTTTCAACAGTTTGAAAATTCTGACAAAGTGCCAGCTGCAGAAATTAAGCTGGATGACTGTTAAACGATGTCTCTGAAAGGCAATGCAAGTCCAGCCAGATTTCTTGTTTTGTTTTGGCTTCAGTGTCCTTCATTAGTGCCGTGTGACCGCGGCTTAACTGATACAATTATTAATATATTCTTATACACTCAACAAAAATATAAACGCAACACTTTTGGTTTTGCTCCCATTTTGTATGAGATGAACTCAAAGAACTAAAACTTTTTCCACATAATATCACCATTTCCCTCAAATATTGTTCACAAACCAGTCTAAATCTGTGATAGTGAGCACTTCTCCTTTGCTGAGATAATCCATCCCACCTCACAGGTGTGCCATACCAAGATGCTGATTAGACACCATGATTAGTGCACAGGTGTGCCTTAGCCTGCCCACAATAAAAGGCCACTCTGAAAGGTGCAGTTTTATCACACAGCACAATGCCACAGATGTCGCAAGATTTGAGGGAGCGTGCAATTGGCATGCTGACAGCAGGAATGTCAACCAGAGCTGTTGCTCGTGTATTGAATGTTCATTTCTCTACCATAAGCCGTCTCCAAAGGCGTTTCAGAGAATTTGGCAGTACATCCAACCAGCCTCACAACCGCAGACCACGTGTAACCACACCAGCCCAGGACCTCCACATCCAGCATGTTCACCTCCAAGATCGTCTGAGACCAGCCACTCGGACAGCTGCTGAAACAATCGGTTTGCATAACCAAAGAATTTCTGCACAAACTGTCAGAAACCATCTCAGGGAAGCTCATCTGCATGCTCGTCGTCCTCATCGGGGTCTCAGCCTGACTCCAGTTCGTCGTCGTAACCGACTTGAGTGGGCAAATGCTCACATTTGCTGGCGTTTGGCATGTTGGAGAGGTGTTCTCTTCACGGATGAATCCCGGTTCACACTGTTCAGGGCAGATGGCAGACAGCGTGTGTGGCGTCGGTGGGTGAGCGGTTTTCTGATGTCAGTGTTGTGGATCGAGTGGCCCATGGTGGCGGTGGGGTTATGGTATGGGCAGGCGTCTGTTATGGACGAAGAACACAGGTGCATTTATTGAAGGCATTTTGAATGCACAGAGATACCGTGACGAGATCCTGAGGCCCATTGTTGTGCCATCCAAGAACATCACCTCATGTTGCAGCGGGATAATGCACGGCCCCATGTTGCAAGGATCTGTACACAATTCTTGGAAGCTGAAAATGTCCCAGTTCTTGCATGGCCGGCATACTCAACGGACATGTCACCCATTGAGCAAGTTTGGGATGCTCTGGACTGGCGTATATGACAGCATGTACCAGTTCCTGCCAATATCCAGCAACTTCACACAGCCATTGAAGAGGAGTGGACCAACATTCCATAGGCCACAATTGACAACCTGATCAACTCTATGCGAAGGAGATGTGTTGCACTGCATGAGGCAGATGGTGGTCACACCAGATACTAACTGGTATCCGCCCCCCCCCCCCCCCCAATAAAACAAACTGCACCTTTCAGAGTGGCCTTTATTGTGGACAGTCTAAGGCACACCTGTGCACTAATCATGGTGTCTAATCAGCATCTTGATATGGCACACCTGTGAGGTGGGATGGGATTATCTCAGCAAAGGAGAAGTGCTCACTATCACAGATTAGACTGGTTTGTGAACAATATTTGAGGGAAATGGTGATATTGTGTATGTGGAAAAAGTTTTAGATCTTTGAGTTCATCTCATACAAAATGGGAGCAAAACCAAAAGTGTTGCGTTTATATTTTTGTTGAGTGTATATATAAAAAGAATACTCGCAAGGACTCTTGATGAATTATGTGTAGATGTCTTTTTAATCTATCTCTGGCCATTGTTTATGATTGTCTAACTAGTTGTCTGCAATAATCTTATATGGTTATTTTCGGATTCCTGCCAACGCCAGCTTCTTTTTGTATCGATGCCGTACCTCAGGTGGCAAATTCTCTTTGTACTGATACATCATCAAAAAACAAACTTGGAAGTAGAGAGACGGCAAACTTTGCGGATGTGCTCACGTTTCCCCCAGACAAAGATAGCGTCTAGAAATTACGTTGTGTGACCTCTCGCCGACTGTGAGAATGTGGACATTGCAAAACGTTAGAGCTCTAAAGTTTTTAAAATAAGACTTGTGCAGCATGTCTCTGTCATGGACTAACATCAGACAGAGAGAAGATGGCGAGAAAGACTGTTTGAAAAAGTCTGATAAGGACAAAAATCCGTGGAATTGTCGCTGGTTTCATCAACACACCCGAAAGATAAAAGAAACAGGAAAAGTGAACTGTGCCATATCAGGAAAACACTGTAAGAATTTTTCTCTCTGTGGAAAATAAACATGCTGTTCAAATAGGATTTTAGAAAAGATTGTGACTTTTTTCATTAATCTAGACTTTCTTTCACTGGAAAAAAGGCTTTGAATGGATTTACATGAATTTACACAAGGATGTAAATTAGTTTTTATTAATGTAAACTTTTTTCATGGGAAAAAGACACTGTGGCTTTGAGTTGATTTACAGGAATTTACAGAAGAATATGTGACTTTTTACTATAAGGTATATTATTGATATTTTCCCATGATTTTCAAAATATTCTTCAGGCTTTAGCTGTGGTTTTTGAAATGCTGTAACAGTCTTTTCAGTCTTCATGAATTTGATGTAGTTTAATTGTTCTGAGTTAATGCATAATTTGGTTTACAATTAAAAGGAAAATCATTCCAGGTCCTACTTCCACGTCATATTCTGTTATTTCAACATGATCATCGACAGTTCAAATGAAAGGTTGAATATACAGGGTCATTTAAATCTGCACTAATTTTGAGATTTTTTGTTCCAGAAGATGCTGAAAATGTATCACTACATAAAAAATTTATTTGGTTTCTGGGATCCTACAGGGCCCGAGACCCTGGCGCCTGGGGGCCTATGCCCCCCAGACCCTCTGCAAATTTTCCTCAGATTTCACAGTTTTCATTTCACAGCCCTGACACACACACACAGAGGACATCACTTTAATTTCCTCTGCTTTGCTCACCAGGTATTGTTACAAAGGTGAACATTTTTTCAAGGCCAGGAAAAGAAAGCAATATAATTCCAGGTCATTCAAGGGTCTTAAACTTCACTTGTTAGGCTTGCAACTGGGGCTAGAGAGCTAAAACCGTTGAAAAAGAACTGTTTTGCACAGCTTCTTGCATGTGCTGGCACTCTATATCTCCAGTGTAGTAATGTTGCGATGTGGTGCAGCCTTACTTTGTGAAATACAGACTCCAGAATTAGCAACACATAACGGCACCTACAGCTTATCCCGTGAAACAAAAGCGCATAACAAGTGGATGGAAATGTGCACAAATGCACTCTTCCTTTTGCCTCATTAACCAAAATTCGCTTAAGAGTTGTGATACTAGTTGGATGGAAACACAGGTAATGAGAGTACCAGTTCCTGCTGTAATAACATTACACTGAAGTACCGTTTGTTACGATGAGGTAATATGACAAATGATAAAATAACCAAAGTTATTGTTCAGTCTTACTTGTGTAAGGTAATCCCGCGTGATCTGGTTTCTATACTGCGCTGGTTATTGCAATTGTAAGCAGCACAAAATGCCAGCGTATTTGTTCACTCTCCATTGACTCTGGTTGACTCTGGTGCGAGCTTGTTGTGAAGAGACCCATCCAGTATGGCGGCGATGCTGGATTATGTTGCAGCAAGTCATGAGGCATCTACGTATATAATGTCTACGTTCCAACTGACATAAGCATATACGATCATGCTAGTAGTCTGAAGAATCATGTTAACTGCAGTTAGTTAAATTTGTGTCAGCATATGTGGCGTTGAATCAGTTCAAAGAATGAAAATGAAAACCAGAAATATATTTTTAATCTTTCAGAACAGAAACATTCTTTTAAAATGATGTTAACCAGTTAGCCACAACAATTTTTTTCATTCTTTTGCTACCAATTCCTTGCACTAGCTTGGTGCTGAGTTCCTCTGAACCTCATGTAACTTAGTGAATAACTGGGAGCAATTTACCAGCAGCAGGCGAATAAGTAAAATGTGGTCATCATCACCCACATCAATGTTTGATGGATAGGCTGGCATGTAAAGAGAAATAATGTTTGAAATGGTTAACAAGCTCTATTTAGGCCGAATAGGGTGCACAGCATAGGCTGGTTTGCTAACTGCAGTGTTTTCAATTGACTATAGAGTGAAATATATCCTATATAAGTAGACATTTTTATTGCATATGAAAGATACATATTGTTATATCATAGAGCTTATATGGAACATTATTAACCAGTATTTCATTTGGTGTTTAGGAATAATAATTTTAAGGTTGAATCCAAAATTTGAAACATTAAATTACAGACTTTGCTTGGAACAAACCAATTAAAAAAACAAAAATCTGTTTTGAAGTCGTACTCCACATGCTCACTCATGTTTACTGTTTGTATTTACACAAATTATACTTACTGTCTGACCCAAAACAATGATTAGTAGAGATGTACCAACAGAACTAGAAGCCTCATTGAACAAGTACCATACTTAACAAGCCTATCCAAAATAGTAAGTTGTTCTCAACTTATTTTCTCTAGAATAGTGCCAGAGAACTTGGATAAAATAGGAAAGGAGGCATTTTCCGGCCCAATTTTTCTGAAATCATAGCCAAAATTAGTACATAATTGCAGTTGTTACTTTTACCTAGTATATCAGATTGCACAAGTATTACTGATTACACTGAATTAAGTATGATTCCCATTATCTGGTGTGTGTGTGTGTGTGTGGTGTGGTGTGTGTGTGTGTGTGTGTGTGTGTGTGTGTGTGTGTGTGTGTGTGTGTGTGTGTGTGTGTGGTGTGTGTGTGTGTGTGTGTGTGTGTGTGTGTACCCTAAAATAAATTAATGCCTTTGTATAATGTGATATTTCTTTGTGATATTTGCTAACATTGATGATTAATTAGGAGTTAGAGTCAATGTAATGGGAGACCCTTTACTGCTATTTTAATATCCGCTGGTTGTTAACGAGCAGCAGCTGATTATTAATGAGTGGTGCCTTACACATCTTCATCTGGTTCTCTTCTGGTCCACTGCATTTTAATTTTGGTGCATTTAGCCTCAGGCTATTTTAGATCAGATTTCTGTGGCCTCATTTTATTTTATATATATATATATATATATATATATATATATATATATATATATTAGTTTTCTCTGTCACTCTGTAATGTGACCAGCTTTGGGTCTTCTCCTTTGCTGCACAGAACAAACTCCAGGGGCCATCACCATAACCTGTATGCTCTTATTGTGTAGCTCTTCTGCATTAGGTTGATGCGTCTATGATACAGTTGGGCTGAATTATATAACTATGCACTGTGTAGTGCATGGCCTGCTTAAGATATTCTAATTAACACTAACTGCTTCACTGGCACGTGTTTGTTGTTACAGGGTGATCTGCAAGCTTCTGTCGTCGAAGAGTGAGAGTATCCGGGTTCAAGCCCTTAAAGTCCTGGGTTACTTCCTCAAGCACCTCGGGCACAAGTCAGTACCTCTTTGTGTGTTCTTTTGTGCCGTGCTTGGTGTCCAGCATATGGTGACTCATAATGTTCCAGTTGACCACAACACAAAATAAGGATGGACTGGATTTACATTTCCATCTTCAGAAGACATAGTGCAGTAAAGACTTTAAAAGTACGGCCCTGCCATCTTCCAGCAGCTTCTTTTTGTGCCTGTATTTTTTCCTATGATCTTAATTTCTTCATCATCACGTCCAGGCGGAATAATCATTTTGACAGTGTGAGCTGGCAGGGAGGGGGAACCTTGATGTGCAGCATCGACTGCTGGGAGATTTATTCATCCCATGCGACACACACGTCTCATTCTGCATGAAATGAGGGCAGCTTATTGTGTTGCACCTGAGCCCAGCACCTTCAGCCCCCCCAACAACTCGACATCTGCTTGAGCCAAATGTCCTGAAGCACCGAATGCTTAAGTTTATACACCACTGTAACGTTTGCCAAATTTCAGTATTCAGCTTAGATGGAAATTTTGGGCTGAATGAAATATAATTACATGAAAAATATCTCTTCTCCAGTCAGTGAACACCATGCTGCAGCAACATTATCACACTTCCAAACCACAAATTTGCATTAAAGTGTTGACCTTGTATGTAAAAGAACTTGCAGCCTACTGTATTGATAATTGGATGATTTATTATCTTAAAACATGTAATGCTGTGTAAAAATGTAATACATTTACATAATTTCTCATATAAAATCAGGGTCATCGATGTCAGAACCTGTGGTTATTCTGTATTGTTGGTTTTATTCCATTTCAAACAATTCAGGGTTCCTGACAACAAATTTGAAGTTCTTTATACTTGCCACTGCTAATGTATTAAAAAACTATCCACCTGATTAGGACCCCTTTCCTCTTTCTGTTCTCTAACAGGATGTTTCTCTAACAGCTCCTCAAAAATGGGAGTTGACTTTTTCTTAAATCACATTTTATTTTTAACTTTTAAGATCCGTCATAGCAGTTTTTGGCATTCATATGCCAGTCTTCCTGTCGTGATGAGTCGCTGTCTAACATATAATTAATTTCAGAGTTTGGCAACTTTGGCAACTTTTGATGCCCTCTATCAACACTTACAGAGTTGTAAGGCTTAAAACGACAGCGATGAGTGATGTCATTGGTGCTTGCGCCCTCTGGTGGAGGGACACAGACAAGTCTCCACACACACACAAATCGTTGCACGCATTTACAGATCTAACGAGCCAGAACTGTAGTAAAAGTCACGTGTAAGAACACATCCAATCGAGTAGCCCGATTTTCACAAACACACGGATACGCACAGATCAAAATATGCACACACAGATTGCTATACTCATTTGTGGATCTGTTTACACACACACAGATCAAAATGCACATTTGCAAATACTTTGCTACAATAATGGCCCCGTAGGTTTGACTCCTGCTCATGTTCCTCATCTGTGTCTTTGGATAAGACACTTGATCTGCATCGTCTCAGTCCACCCTACTGTCCACCCAAATCTATGCTTTGTCTCCTATGATCCACACTCCATTTCATTTGTTGGTGCCTGCATTCTGAAATCAACTCCTCACATATTTAGGATGAATTTCGTGAAAGTTGGTACAAGTCCTTGAAATGTTATCAGAATGGAGCAAGCACTTGTACCAAAGCAGCATTTGCCAGCGGAGGATATTGTGCTTTCAGAGCACTCTTGTTTTTATTGCCTTTTTTTCTTTTTCTTTTTTTTGTTTAATTGTCAGAGTTTATTTTGTTTAGTGCCTTGATTCCTGGGAAAGTCCTATATAAAGAGTCAATTTTATTAAATTAAAAGCTAATGTGTGATTCTTCAGTATACGAGGTCTGTGATAAAACTAACGTACCTTTTTATTTTTTTCAAAACTATATGGATTTGAATCATGTGCGATTACATCAGACAACCTTGAACCCTCGTGCGCATGTGTGACTTTTTTTCACGCCTGTCGGTTACACTCATTCGCCTGTGGGCTGGCTTTGAGTGAGGAGTGGTCCACCCCTCCCGTCCGCAGTCTCTTTGTCTGAGACCTTCCTGAGAGACTGCCGCTTTGCTTGATCAAAATTTTTTCAAAGACTGTGAGGCACATCGAAGTGGACATCATTCGAGAAATTCAGCTGGTTTTCTGTGAAAATTTTAATGGCTGATGAGAGATTATGGACTGTTGCTGTCGCTTTAAGGACTGCCCACGGAGTGGGACGTCGCGACGCGCCCTGAGCCGCCGCTGTCTGCCTGTTTCGAGTTGAAAGCTTCCAAATTTAAGCCTCTGTTGACCCAGGACATCGTGAGAGAACAGAGAACTTTCAGAAGAGGTCGGAATCAGCAGTTTATCCGGACATTCCACTGTTAAAGGAGATTTGTATGAAAGAAAGTGTGAATGGGTCCGCCGCGCCGGGTCGCAGCCGGCGCAGCGCGCCACCACAGGAAAAACACCTCTGTTGATAACCATTTGTAAAAACCAGGCTGATGGCTTTCAGTTGAGTGAGTATCTGAGAAATTGTTTAACAGCTGGACGTGTTCCAACTTGTCCTTAAGGCTTCCAACGGAGGTGTTTTTCCTGTGGCGGCGCACAGCGCCGCCACGGCGCCGGCTGCGTCCCGGCGCGCGGACCCGTCCACACTTTCTTTCATTACAAAATCTCCTTTAACAGTGGAATGTCCGGATAAACTGCTGATCCCGATCTCTTCTGAAAGTTCTCTGTTCTGTCACGACGTCCTAGGTCAACAGCGGCTTAAATTTGGAAGCTTTCAGCTCGAAACAGGCAGACAGCGGCAGCTCAGGGTGCGTCGCGACGTCCCGCTCTGTGGGCAGTCCTTAAAGCGACAGCAACAGTCCATAATCTCTCATCAGCCGTTAAAATTTTCACAGAAAACCAGCTGAATTTCTCGAATGATGTCCACTTTGATGTGCCTCACAGTCTTTGAAAAAATTTTGATCAAGCAAAGTGCCAGTCTCTCAGGAAGTTCTCAGACAAAGAGATTCCGACGGGAGGGGTGGACCACTCCTCACTCAAAGCCAGCCCACAGGCGAATGACGTAACCGACAGGCATGAAAAAACTCTCGCATGCCCACGAGGGTTCAATCTTGTCTGATGTAATCGCACGTGATTCAAATCCATATAGTTTTTGAAAAAATAAAAAGGTCCGTTACTTTTCTAACAGACCTCGTATAAATCACAGGACTGCTCAAACTAGCAAAAAAACACAGTACTATTTCTTGTTATGATATATACAGTAAATATATGACCACTTTATGTATTGGAAAATGAGGGTTATAAGTTGATAATTGATCCATTTTGTGATTGAAATGGGGGTGGGAGGGGGACTCAGATTTGATAAAGAAACCCACCCCCCATAAAGCTCATTTAGTTGACATTCCATGGTTTTACAGTTCCATGGTTTATTATGATGATCAGTTAATTATACATGTACTATTGTCCCCTTTGTCATCTTTCTAGAATCGGGTATTGGGCTGTCAGCCTACATTCTTGAATCTTCTGGTAAATTTAATAAAATTGACAAAATTGTTACAACCAAAACCATATTTACACGGGATGTGCAAAACCTTTGCACAATACTTCACATTTATACATTAACAAACTATTTACCTTTTTTTTTTAAAAGGGGTTCAGCCTGTTAAGGGAAGATGGTTAAACATGCAGTTGACTGTATTGTGATGACAATTATTTGAGCTTTTGGTTTAAATAAAAAGCTGGAGTTTACTGGAGCATCACGCCTGCATCTTAACCAACAGGCCTCCTCCAGATGCAGTCTGTGCCCACTGAGAAGGCTAATAGTCACAGTTAATTTTTCCTCAGCCATGTGACAGTTGTGTCTGTGACTCCTGCAGAGTGCCGCACTTAATTTCTGCCGTTAACGTCTCTTGTTTGTATGAGATCCCCATCATCTTTGGACCCATTTGAACTGACAGGGCTACATGGTGCCTCCTGCCAGTATCAGATCACCATCAGGCTGGTGACAGTCAATGTCAATTTCAACTGTCATAAATTTTCCTCTGAATGAGAAGCTGTGTGTGTGCGTGTGTGTCCCTGCAGGAGGAAGGTGGAGATCATGCACACACACAGTCTGTTTACTCTGCTGGGGGAGCGGTTAATGATGCACACCAACACAGTCTCCATAACCACCTACAACACTCTGTACGAGGTAGGTGACAGGACACGATGTCTTAGCCATGCCGTTTTTTTTGTCAGTGTATGACGTTGCTGCTGCTTTTATCTGAACGCTGTCAATCTCCTGCCCTTGTAGATTCTGACGGAGCAGGTCTGTACTCAGGTGGTTCACAAACCCCATCCTGAGCCAGATTCTACGGTCAAGATCCAGAACCCCAGTAAGAATAAACCACTGTATCTGGTATATCTCAGCCTCTGGGTTCTTTGATGTCCTGCTCATGAAATGATGTATTAAAGTCGTACTTCACCAGGCAAAGCACTGCTGTTGTCACTGATCTGGCTCACATTTTTCTGTCATTCTCCTTCAAAAAGGCCGCTTTTCATATTTATTTCTATTTTTGCCCAATGTCTGCCTCCTTTCAGTGATTCTTAAGGTCGTGGCCACCCTGTTGAAAAACTCCACTCCCAGTGCCGAGCTGATGGAAGTGAGGCGACTCTTTCTCTCAGACATGATAAAACTCTTTAGTAACAGCCGTGAGAACCGGCGGTGAGTGTGCACAAACTTGTCAAGTCAACTACACTGTGCATGCAGTAATACTGCATACCTGCATGTCGTCAGTTTCCCTGAATGTCATCATCCCTAATAAATTAAATTATTCCAGTTATTTACAGAGTAATGTGCTATTTGATCATTTTTTGAAGCCTGCCTTGCACTGCTTGTTGTGAGGATTGTTGTGTTTGAACATAATTGACACGTTGTTGTTTGTGTCGTGTTCCAGCTGCCTGCTTCAGTGCTCTGTGTGGCAGGATTGGATGTTCTCCCTCGGATACATCAACCCCAAAAACCCAGAGGAGCAGAAAATAACTGAAATGGTGTACAACATCTTCAGGATCCTGCTCTACCACGCCATTAAGTATGAATGGGGAGGGTGGAGGGTTTGGGTCGATACCCTGTCCATCGCACATTCCAAGGTGAGTGCGACAATAAAGCGTAACACTAATCTTTATACTTCATTTGTCCCATTACTTGTTGCTTCTGAAAATGTACTGTGTATTAAAATGGATGTCGTTTCTGAAGTGGAAATGCAGTAATGTTGTTAAACCCCTTGTAATAAAGTTGAAAGTTGACACTACAAGCACATCTGGACTGTTTGCACTAAGGGCCCTGTCCCACTGGCGTTTAGGAGGATTTGCATATGGATTGCGCACAAAATTGGCCCATATTCGCCAAACATCTGCAATATCCGTGTAACATGCCTGTATGAGTTGGCTGTCATCCGAACACGCCCGTGATCATCCGCAGAGGAACACATGTCCACAGCCAGGATTTTTGAGCTGTTCAAAAATCTGGATGCAGATAACATCCGCCTTACATACTCCATATATACTCAATACATACACAGTACATACTCACTCTATGCGCTGTATATCTGCCGTTAACCGCTGATATCCGCAACTGACGGGGATTTGCGGCTTGGTAGCGGATGGGGACAGTGTGTAAAACAGATATACAGTGAGGAAAATAAGTATTTGAACAGCCTGTGATTTTGCAAGTTCTCCCACTTTGACGTCATGGAGGGGTCTGAAATTTTCATCTTAAGTGAACGTCCACTGTGAGAGACATAATCTAAAAAAAAAATTCCGGAAATCACAATGTATGATTTTTTTAATAATTTATTTGTATGTTACTGCTGCAAATAAGTATTTGAACACCTGTGAAAATCAATGTTAATATTTGGTACAGTAGCCTTTGTTTGCAATTACAGAGGTCAAACGTTTCTTGTAGTTTTTCACCAGGTTTGCACACACTGCAGCAGGGATTTTGGTCCACTCCTCCATACAGATCTAGAACTTTCAGAAGTTGGAGTTTCAGCTCCCTCCAAAGTTTTTCTATTGAGTTCAGGTCTGGAGACTGGCCAGGCCACTCCAGGACCTTGAAATGCTTCTTATGGAGCCCCTCCGTAGTTGCCCTGGCTGTGTGTTTGGGGTCATTGTCATGCTGGAAGACCCAGCCATGACCCGTCTTCAATGCTCTTACTGAGGGAAGGAGGTTGTTTCCAAAATCTCGCAATACATGACCCCATCCATCCTCCCTTCAATACGGTGCAGTCATCCTTTCCCCTTGCAGAAGAGCACCCCCAGAGTATGTTTCCACCCCCATGCTTCACGTTTGGGATGGTTTTCTTGGGGTTGTTCTCATCCTCTAAACATGGTATGGGGAGTTGATTCCAAAAAGCTCTATTCTGGTCTCATCTGACCACATGACCTTCTCCCATACCTCCTCTGGATCATCCAGATGGTCACTGGTGAACTTCAAACGGGCTTGGACATGTGCTGGCTTGAGCAGGGGGACATTGCTGCCCTGCAGGATTTTAAACCATGACAGCATCATGTGTTACTAATGTAATCTTTGTGACTGTGGTCCCAGCTCTCTTCGGGTCATTGACCAGGTCCTCCTGTGTAGTTCTGAGGTTTCTCAGAATCATCCTTACCCCACAAAGTGAGATCTTGCATGGAATCCCAGACTGAGAGAGACTGACAGTCATCTTGTGTTTCTTCCACTTTCTAATAAATAATCATAACAGTTGTTGAATTCTACCAAGCTGCTTGCCTGTTGTCCTGTAGTCCATCCCAGCCTTGTGCAGCTCTACAGTTTTGTCCCCGATGTCCTTAGACAGCTCTTTGGTCTTGCTATGGTGAACAGGTTGGAGTGTGATTGATTGAGTGTGTGAACAGGTGTCTTTTATACAGGTAACAAGTTGAAACAGGTGCAATTAATACAGGTAAAGAGTGCAGGATAAGAGGGCTTCTTAAAGAAAAATTAACAGGTCTGTGTGAGCCAGAATTCTTGCTGGTTGGTAGGGGGTCAAATACTTATTGGCAGCAGTAACATACAAATAAATTATTAAAAAATCATACATTGTGATTTCCGATTTTCTTTTTTAGATTATGGCTCTCACAGTGGACATGCACCTAAGATGATAATTTCAGACCCCTCCATGATTTCTAAGTGGGAGAACTTACATAACCGCAGGGTGTTAAAATAGTTATTTTCCTCACTATATTGCATGCCCATCATGTCCACATCACAAACTAAAATATGTTGTAGCGAATGCATACAAATTGGCCATGAATAAAGCGTTTTTATTACATCTGCTTTGCATCTGATTTGCGGACAATCTGTGAATGCATAACAAACACGTTACGTAAACCCAAAGTACTATATGTGGCAGAAAGTGACATACCTGCCAGTCAGTGCTGGTCCGGCTGTGTCAGTCCACAAAGACGTAGCTGCTGCAATTGTGTTTCCTCCAGGACTTTTATTTAACAACAACAAAAGGAAGAGTTGCTGTTTAGCCACAACTCACGCTGAAGTCTGTTTTCTGTGACACTCTCAAAAAAAAAACAAAAAAAACACCCCGAGCGGCGTCCCCCCCTCCCGCTCCCCAAACTCATGAACAGTCAACCCTCGCATGACGAAATGAACATTAACTCTTGTCCAAGTCCAGCAAATGCTCCGGAGCCTGTATTGTTGGTGTGAATAGTGATGCCGACGGCCCGAGTGAGCTTATTTTATGACCGCAATGCAGATGCTGTGCACGCGCAACACGTGTGCGATGCACTCATAATACACCCGTAATACTGCCATGATAATCTCAATGTGTTGGATCAGTTTCCTCACTACATGCGTTATATAACCGTGATTGTTCATCATATATTCGCTATATATTATTAATATATCTGTAATTCTTACTGGGACATTTGTCATTTTCGGCCATTTTTGTTGCGGACGACAACAAACGCCCGTAATTTGTATACTCAATTCATGCGCAATTGATCCTCTCCCCAGTGGGACAGGGCCCTAACGAAGGCAGGGATGAGATTTTTCCGCAGATCCGTGGATTTCCGCAGATTTGACAGTCCCGGGGGGTTGATTTTGTGAAACGTCCAAATCCGTTGAGAAAATTTTAGGGGGGGTAAGAATGCAAAAAAAAAAATTAATGCCAGGAGTACCTTTGTTTAATAAAATTGTCCTCTATTCAGAACACTGAGTGGTCTTTGTTTTTATCGCCGACGCAGCAAGTTCGATCAGTCCGTCAGTCAGCCGAACGCGGAAGTAACGCTGTGCTGATCAGTGACCAGTATGAAGTAGGTGCACAATGAGCATGTAGTGTAAGGGAGGTAACTGTGTAGTCTTTCAACTTCCAATATTCGGTAGTTTCCCTCCAACAAATCATAAAAACCGAGACGGTATCGAAGCGCAGTCGAAGCTATTACTTATGCATTATGAACACCTGGCATTTATAGTAGTTTTTAATATCATTTTAGTGCAATTTACATTTTTTAAAACAGCAAAAATGCTTTGGCTTCAGGGGAACGAAGTCCCCTGGCCAGGGCTCCGCCCTGGACCCGCCGGGGCCTGCGGCCCCTGGACCCTGGCTTATTTTCCTCTGAAAATGGAATTTGCCAATCTCATCCCTGCGAAGGACACCGAAGCCAAAACGAAACAAGAAATCTGGACTTACGTCGACTTTCAGAGACATCGTTTAACAGTCGTCCAGCTTCGTTCCTGCAGCTGGAGCTTCAAACTGTTGAAAAATGTGAACGAATCCTGATGACAACCTTATCTCTTATTTATTTATTTAAAAGGGACAGTACATATTAATGAACATATACAATATGTATATATGTCAGATTTTAGCCATAGGCTAATTTCCAGCTGTAGTCCCTGACAGGCTGATGTAAAAATTAACAAACAATTAACAATAAAAGCACACGGATGTCACAAACTTACAATACAACAAACTACAATACATAGGGGTCACTAGCTGCTACAGCAACAAGAGACAGGAGACAAGAGGACAAAAAAGAACCGAGGAGAACTAGAAAGGACAAGAGGTTACACAAACTCAGTCAAGGGAGGGCAGAAAGATAAAAAAAAAACACAAAATCGCTAAAATGACAATAGAATTTGAATAAGATAATTAATTTACAAATCTAATTTCATGCATTTGTATATTTAAAAAAAAATAACTTATGAAGTGCTGTGATACATTGCACATTTCCCTAAGGTTCTTCTTAGTTCCTACAATTGAATTCATGATGTTCACATTTTTTATTTGATCTGAGCCACCCGTTAAGTGACTTTTTTCATCGGTAATCCTTTTGCTTTGTGGCTTGACGGTTCCTCATTGTTTACGTAGTTCCAGTACCGTCCGTTTGATTGTCGTCCAACTTTGTCCAACCTCCCAAGTCTGACGTCTTGCACGAACATTGACCATATCTGAACGGATCAGTAACTAAAGATCCGACGAGTGGGACGAAAAGCAATGTTTTCATACAAAGGCAGCAAAAATGTTTGATCAACTACTTTAACTATTTACGCATGTTTGCATGCTGTCTCTGGAGACAACGCAGCTGCAAGTGGCTGTGGAGAGTACAGACTCGCTGCAGAAATGATCACAGCATCAATGTTGGCGTTCGCTTTGTTTGTATTTTGTTAGTTTCAGTTTCGCTTCGTTCTTTTATGCGCTCTGCACTCATAGGCTTTTTGGTGATGGGAGACGTGCCGGCTCATTCGTCCACTGTTTTTTCTCAACGATTTGTGGCTTTGTGACTTTTTTCCTTCATTCAGCAAACGCCATGTGCCGTGTGACTGGGCCATCACTTCTGCTCCATTATGGAGGTGTACAGAGGCTAAAAAAAAAAAAAAAAAAAAATAGAAGTGGCACTGCCCAAATACTTATTGACACGAACAGGCTACAAAACCTTTGTTTTTAAAACTGAAGATGTCATTTGAATGAGTAGCAAAGTGTCTTGAAGACCATCAAGGAGTCCATTTGCTGTAGAGTAAATATCTCCTACCTAAAGTCATAAATAAAATGTGTTTTTGTCTTTTATTATTTGTATAATTAATTAAGAAACTCATTGAAAAATTGATTACACAAAATAATCATTCATTGCAGCCCTATTTTAGGCACAGTGTCTAAATCATTAAAGGTAATTCCAACTTAATACTTGTGCTAAATATAAATAAACTAGTTTGTTTTACCTTCTATTTTATTTTTTCATCAGTCAGCTAAAGGAAGAAGAAGGGACTGCATTTCTATTGCACTATTTCTATTGCATCTAGCAGATGTTCAGTGCTTTACAGTGATGCCTCACATTTACTTCCACAGCCATGAAGGCATCCATTTTTACAGCTGGGTGGACTCAGACAATATAAATTAAGTGTCTTAACTGAGGACACAGACAGGTAGCACAAGGTGGATTTGAACCCCTATCTACATATTGAGAGGCCAGCCTCTTATCCACTGACCCTACCTGCCCCCCCCCTGTATTTTGGACTACTGGGCTGCTGTAGTCATGCAGATTTCCTCAGTGTGGGATCCATAAAGTCTATTATCTCGGGATGGGGATCAAGAACCGGTTTAAATGTTTTGGCCATTTAGAAATGACCAAATGACCAAAAAAATGAATTAGATGTTATCGATGCTTCCTTGTTTTGTTTTGGGGTTTTTTTGACAGTCCACATATGTCATGACACCTGATGTGACATTGCAGAGGCAGAATATTATTTAATATTACTCTCATGGCTATCTGTGGGCTGACATTACAGATGCCCTTATAAGAGCCTTGTTATTCTAGTGTCCCAGTTTTATTCTTCCATACTGTGAGCCTAATAAATTAGTTTCTGGTGGAGATATTGATGTGAATTTTTTTTTTTTTTTTTTGGTTGTCACTGCTCATGTTCTGATTGCATAATCAGTTTGGTCCCTACCATCTCTTACAGGTCACCTATGAAGCCCATAAGGAGTACTTGGCAAAAATGTACGAAGAGTATCAGCGTCAGGAAGAGGAGAATATGAAGAAAGGGAAGAAAGGCTCTGTGTCCACTATCTCTGGCCTTTCTTCTGCGCCTGCCCCTGTTGTCAACGGCAATCTGGAGATTGATGATAACTCTCAGACCCAGACGCCTGAAAGCGAGGCTGAGTATAGCGAGGGTGCTGGTGGAGACTCGCGCAATTTACTTGTAGAAGGCGCTGTGAAGCGACCCAATGGAGAAGCTCTGACTCCTGGGGAGCAGAGCGCTGGCTCAGGAGTGAGGGTTGAGGTCCATGACCTGCTGGTGGACATTAAAGCAGAGAAAGTGGAAGCCACAGAAGTGAAGTTAGATGACCTGGACCTGTCTCCTGAAGGTCTCAGTGGCAGCGTTGGTGGCGGGGGTGGTGGAGGGATGGAGAACGGGCCTCTGGTCGAAGTGGATTCACTCCTAGACAGCGCTTACTGTGCTGTAGTTCAGAAACTCAACGGGAACTTGACATCTAAAGATGACATGCCTGGCTCAGGCGTCAGGATAGGTTCAAGCCTGGGGCTTACAGGAGTTAATCTCGAAGATGATGGGAATATGGGTCCTTTAATCACATTGGCTGATGAGAAGGACAGTGTTCCCAGCAACAACGGATTTCTGTTCAGCAAGGTATAGTGGCGTGTGACAATACACTGTTCCTAATTAATATAAATTTTGCCCGTGGAGACTTGTCATTTCTGACTGGTGCACATTACTATCTTAAACTGACCCTTTTCCCCATCTGGCCTTGTTTATCTTTAATTAGACTTGTTTCATCTTGTGTGTCTCTTATTTCCTGATTCACTTATTTTGTGTCTAGCCTCTATGTACATTGTAGGCTGGAGCATTATGTCATCATGCTTGCATCTATTTGCCTGCCTAAGTGGATTATTGTAAGACAATAATTCAATAACTGTACACTTGATACCTATTTAGTAGATATTCTCTGGAGAGTAGATAAACTGGTTACCATATTTTTCAGATGATAAGTCACATCTGTCCAAGTGCATCATGAAGAGGGAAAAAAAGTGTTTTAAGATGCACCGAAATGTCATTTATTTTTAAAACATTTATTTATTTATAAACACACACACACACACACATATATATATATATATATATATATATATATACACAAGCATAAACAACATAGGCTAAATAGCCCTAATGTGGTTCTGTGTTTATACCTTACTGAAAAATGTACTGAACTGTGATTTATTTATTTGTTGTGCAAAAAAAGGTGTAAACACACAAACAAATATCACAGTTCAGTACATTTTCAGTTTACAGCATTTCTTTTCTTTCTTTTTGGACATACTGGTACTTGGAGTATAAACTAATTAAAATAATAATAAAAAAAATGGGACTGATAGTTGAGACAGTACAGCACATTTCAGGGTTGTGTGATATGTTGTGTGTTTTAATGATGATGAAGTGAGTTTTTTTCTTGTCAGCATGATCACTCATTAACTTGATACTTACATCATAGGTATACCTCAGGAAGGAGATCTGTGTAGGGATGTTTAGTGTATATATTTTCTTATTAATAAACAGAAAGTTATTTGTTTTCATAAAAATACAGGATGTTATACTAGAGACTTTGGTATAGATAATTTGAGTATGATGTGGTAACACGAATAGCTCGACAGAGGGTGGTGATTTGTACAAATCATTCCAATAGTCACAACTCAAGAAGGCTTGATAGTCATATTCAGAATATGTGTATATTTAGTGCAGCAGATAAGAGAATATTTACAGAGGAATCCTTCAAATAGTGATGCAAGCACCAGATTTGGCACAGATACTTCGTAGACATTACTCTTTTGAAAAAGCAGAGTGGCCACTTTAATTTTTCAATAGGCAGCCATGCAGGGGTCAATTGACAAATTGCACAGGTCAAAAAAAAAAAAAAAAAAAAAAAGATGACATCCATTGGATTATATGACATATGTTACCCCGTAACATGATAATTAAGCATGACACATGATGCAAACTATTCCTTTTTAAAGCCCTATTAACTCAACCAATAATTTGCATTATTTTTTTCCAAAATTAGAGCATCTCTAACTTTTTACGCCTGTACAAACTCACACTGACCGTTGTCACCATTCTTGCTGTTTTTACCCCATAACTCCATAACATTCAGTCACAGATAGTCCAAACTATACATTTTGGAATCTCTGTGATCAGACAAATAATGTGGTATAGTTTCCAATATGAAACTATACCACATTATTGGAGTATCTTTTAATTTTGACCCCTGTGTAATTGTTCAATTGACCTCTACCTGGCTGCCTATTGAATATTCAAGAGGACACCCTGCCTTTTCAAAAGGGTAATGTCTAAGGTGTATTTGTGCCAAATTTGGTGCTTGCATCACCATTTGGAGGATTTTTGCAGTTATCGGCTGCACTAATTGTGTTGATTTAGATATAACATAGACATGCTAATTGAGAGTCTGATTCTCAAACACTACATTTAATCAAAATTTTAACGTGCCTAAGTCTTGGCAGCACATTACACCACTCAAGTGTTTCTTGTTTATTTTCATGTTTCTCTGTTCTAGGTGGATGAAAAGCTGCTCCCAGCTCTGGCTGCTACTGACCCCCTTGTATTGCCGAGTCCAGACCAGGCTGCTCCATCGGGCCCTGTTCCAGCTCACTCCGCCACCAGTGCCAGTGATGATCTCAGCCTGCTGGCTCATATGACAAGTTGCACTTCTGACTTAACCCAAACTCAGAGCCACACATGTGTAGAACTTCCAGATGATGGGCCTTTTAAGATCCAGAGCCCTCTTGCTGACATCAGCTCCATTGCTGAAGCTGAGAATCAAACCCAGTTTCAGGGAGCCTCCAGACCAGATTTCCAGGAAGGAGAGGTCACATCTGGGCCAGAAGGAGAGTCAGTGGGACTTAAGATTGGGGGAGACACAGCCAGCATCACCTCCGATACTGAGAGGTCAGACGATGGGAAGGACAAGGACATGAAGAAGATTCAAACTACTGCAACTACCCAGGTGTTTGTTTCATTTTTACTTTGTGAAGGACATTTTATATCTTCACCCATGAGTGCTGGTTAGTAAAGCTGCTGAAAAAAATAAATTACATGCCACCCACGGGACTCGAACCCGCGCCTTCCAAAAGCTCTGATTGTCAGTCAGAAACATTACCACTGAGCTACGATCGCAGCCCTGTAAAAGTTGTGGGAACCTACCTGATATGAGGAAGGAGATGGACGTATTTACATAAAATAAACCCACACACCATATAAAAACACCACATTTATCAAGCGGGCAATACAATTATGATCCTTCTGTTCCTCTGTAGATGACCCATGGTCACAGACATGCAGTCATGAAGGGGCTGTTAAATAACCCTGGTTTTTAAAAAAATAAAGCCACAGGATTCAAACCCACACACTCTGATTACCAGTTGGAAACTTTACCACTGCACTACAATCACTGTCTTGTAACACGAGCGTGAAATGGGTAAAATCAACAAACAAACGTATTTTCTAAAAAAGAAAAAAGCACTGTGATAACTGACCAAACATTGTTTGGTACGGCGTATTTCTGCTGATACATGACTGAAAGTGGCTTATTCGTCATACTGTTGGCTTGTCCTGGTTGTGTGGCGCACCGTTCACAGCTCTCATGGCCCGACACACGTGTCCTGTCAGACATGACATTCAGATCCCCTGCTGCGTGTCCAAACGGACTGACAGTCCATTTCTCCTCCCATTGCAAAAGCGATATATGTTTTTATGTATTTCCACACAAGCACACACGCGTGTCCATCAAAACATGGGACGTGTGCTGCAGCTGTGATGTCCAGAACCTGAGATGTTCCAGCTGCTGTGGGTAGCCCTGTCCTGTCAGCGCACAGACCAAGATGTCGTGGTTTTGTGGTTTGCTCCCCCCCCGCAGAGTCTCGGGGGGGGGGGGTCAAACCACACGCACAGATGTGTTGTGGTGGGGGAGCGGAACACTTGTGGGGAAAGCCGACACTCTGGCACGCCACATGCACAATCGCATCTAACACCGCTTGCGATGTTAGATGTTCGTGCATGTCACCTGGAATTTGGCCGACACCTGCCACGAGAGGGTTTGAAGGGCTCGCAGAGTGCACACTCTATTTTTTAGCCACTGATGTGCACAAATACTTGCAACAAGTGTACGAGGCATTGCAGGCAGCTACGAAATTACACATTTTGCACACGATTCCTGCATCATGTGCACTTTCTGCACAAATCGACTAAATTCGCACTCTATGTGAAGGGGCCCTTAATGGTGCTCTAGTCCAAGACATTTGCTACTCTAACTGGTGCGTCCTTGAAACTGGGGTGGAGTTTGGGACTTACTTGGAGTAACATTGGTGTTGGGATTGGAACTGGGGAGTGACCAAATTTTGGTGACTGGTCTGGCATCAGTGCAATGGCTGATTGAGGGATTGACAGCTTTTGGCAGGGACTCTGGTCTTCGCTGCCGGGTTGTCCTTTAGGCCATCTATCATTGTGATCACTGGACTACATGTGGTTCCTTGGCTGAAACATTTCTCTTACAGCATGTTCTGACAGTTCCATGTTGTTTTGTTTGATTTTGTTGGTATGGTCACCCCAGTGAGTCTGGTCTGCTTGAGGTTTCTTCCTATAATAAAAAAAATAAGAGTTTTTCCTTACCACAGTCACCAGTGTGGTTGGTGGGAAAGGTATATAACCATGTTTGTGTGTGGTGCCTTGGGGTGACTTTTATTGTGATTTAACACTGTATAAATAAATTGAATAGACTTTTTAACACAATTTATGTTGTACTTTCATGGTGAAAAAATACTGTGTTTTTCACCCAGTTTTTAGTCTCATCATAAATGTTTACGCATCCATATACTCTTATGTAGTACTATGTGGGCAGCACGGTGGATTAGTGGTTAGCACTGTTGCCTCACAGCAAGAAAGTCATGGGTTCAATTCCCACCTGTGGCTTTTCTTTGTTGAGTTTGCATGTTCTCCCTGTGTTTGCATGTCTAAAGACATGCAGGTTAGGTGAATTGAAAACTTTATAATTGTCCAGGTCTCCCTTTAAAAGAGAGCTTGATCTCAATGGTACGAACCTGTTTAAATAAAGGTTAAATTAATATTAAATGTGTGTCCAGGCTAAAGTGTAACTAAAACAATCATTTTCATTTAATAAGACTAAAATCAGGTGTCAAAATTAAAATTGCAGCAGAGAAACCTTGAAGCATGGAAGGCTTATTTGTTGACGACTTTGAAAAGTTGAGTTGAGGCCATTTTGTCTTTGAAGAAATGCTGAATGACTGCAGACTAAGCAGTCAGTCAGGTTTCTATGGTTTTAAGTACAACCCCTGGCAAAAATTATGGAATCACCGGCCTCGGAGGATGTTCATTCAGTTGTTTAATTTTGTAGAAAAAAAGCAGATCACAGACATGACACAAAACTAAAGTCATTTCAAATGGCAACTTTCTGGCTTTAAGAAACACTATAAGAAATCAAGAAAAAAAGATTGTGGCAGTCAGTAACGGTTACTTTTTAGACCAAGCAGAGGAAAAAAATATGGAATCACTCAATTCTGAGGAAAAAAATTATGGAATCACCCTGTAAATTTTCATCCCAAAAACTAACACCTGCATCATATCAGATCTGCTCGTTAGTCTGCATCTAAAAAGGAGTGATCACACCTTGGAGAGCTATTGCACCAAGTGGACTGACATGAATCATGGCTCCAACACAAGAGATGTCAATTGAAACAAAGGAGAGGATTATCAAACTCTTAAAAGAGGGTAAATCATCACACAATGTTGCAAAAGATGTTGGTTGTTCACAGTCAGCTGTGTCTAAACTCTGGACCAAATACAAACAACATGGGAAGGTTGTTAAAGGCAAACATACTGGTAGACCAAGGAAGACATCAAAGCGTCAAGACAGAAAACTTAAAGCAATATGTCTCAAAAATCGAAAAATGCACAACAAAACAAATGAGGAACGAATGGGAGGAAACTGGAGTCAACGTCTGTGACCGAACTGTAAGAAACCGCCTAAAGGAAATGGGATTTACATACAGAAAAGCTAAACAAAAGCCATCATTAACACCTAAACAGAAAAAAACAAGGTTACAATGGGCTAAGGAAAAGCAATCGTGGACTGTGGATGACTGGATGAAAGTCATATTCAGTGATGAATCTCGAATCTGCATTGGCAAGGTGATGATGCTGGAACTTTTGTTTGGTGCCGTTCCAATGAGATTTATAAAGATGACTGCCTGAAGAGAACATGTAAATTTCCACAGTCATTGATGATATGGGGCTGCATGTCAGGTAAAGGCACTGGGGAGATGGCTGTCATTACATCATCAATAAATGCACAAGTTTACGTTGATATTTTGGACAATTGAAAGGATGTTTGGGGATGATGATATCATTTTTCAAGATGATAATGCATGTTGCCATAGAGCAAAAACTGTGAAAACATTCCTTGCAAAAAGGCCCACTAGGATTCAATGTCAACGAGCAGATGTGATTTGATGCAGGTGTTAGTTTGGGGGATGAAAATTTACAGGGTGATTCCATAATTTATTCCTCAGAATTGAGTGATTCCATATTTTTTTCCTCTGCTTGGTCTAAAAAAGTAACCGTTACTGACTGTCACAATCTTTTTTTCTTGATTTCTTATAGTGTTTCTTAAAGCCAGAAAGTTGCCATTTGAAATGACTTTAGTTTTGTGTCATGTCTGTGATCTGCTTTTTTTCTACAAAATTAAACAACTGAATGAACATCATCCGAGGCCAGTGATTCCATAATTTTTGCCAGGTGTTGTAGAACTGATTTTCATAAATATACTGTGAAATATTTCAATTAGTACAGTAAGTCTGCCCTCTGCTGGATAACTTGCTTATCTCCATATCTCCTTGCTTTTGCAGGCTCTCCACGGTCGCACTGCAGCCCAGTTGGAGCGGGATCTCCGCGTAGACCTGGGATTCAGGGGCATGCCCATGACTGAGGAGCAGCGCCGGCAGTTCAGTCCCGGGCCACGCACAACTATGTTCCGTATTCCAGAATTCAAATGGTCACCCATGCATCAGAGGCTGCTCACTGACCTGCTGTTCGCTCTGGAGACAGATGTGCACGTCTGGCGGAGGTAAGTGACAGGGGTTGAATGTTTGTCGTATAAACCCCTATTGGGATTAGCCATTTTATATAGATCGTTCCAACACTGAGTATTTTTCTCAGTTTTTTTTTTTCTTTTTCTTTCTTTCTTTCTTTCTTTCTTTCTTTCTTTCTTTCTTTCTTTCTTTCTTTCTTTCAGTCACTCCACTAAATCCGTGATGGATTTTGTGAACAGCAACGAGAACATCATCTTCGTCCACAACACCATCCACCTCATTTCACAGATGGTGGACAACATCATCATCGCCTGCGGAGGAATCCTACCTCTCCTCTCCGCTGCCACATCTCCTTCTGTAAGTGTCTCTACTGCACCCCTTGGTGGTAGGAGTGAAAACTGCAGGTCAGCAGTAGTTTCAGAGTAGCAAACAGACGTGAAGCTCCTGAAAACCCAAAATCATGACACATCATAATTAACTTGTTTGTTGAATGCTAAATTTTTAACATTGTTCACTTTAAACTGTCCATTATATAAATAAGTCATCCAATTTTAATTTTTGGATTCTGAATTCCTGTTTCCAGTGTTTGATTCAGATAATAAAAAGCTAATCTGACAGTTTGGTGTATCAGTACTTGAGCTTTAATTTAATCTCTCTTCTAATCCTTTTAATTATCTTTTATTTCATAATTTGCTAATCCCTTTCTTTTAATCGGCTTCCATTTTTTTCTTCTCTGTGTTATATGTATATTGTGTATTTTCTTGTCTTTTTTTTTTTTGTCTGTTTTGTCTGTTTTTTGCATGTGCAGAGTTCTAAGAGTAGTGCCAACACTGTAAGTTGCAATTTCTTCCTTTCTCCCTCTTTCATGAATACATTATGATTTATTTATCATTGTGACTGATACTAACCCTTGCTTGTCTGACATGCAAGAATTCTCTTTGTTGTGCTGCTTTATTGTAAATCAATGCTCCTTCCTTTACCATCTGAAACCGATATGTTTTGATCACTCTGTCTCTTTCATGTTTATTTCTGAATAACTTATTTTAACATTGATGAGATATTCTTTTGAAAAAAAATGAGGGGGTAGAATACAAGGAAAGGCAATGAGGCTGAGTTAGGAATATGAAATATGACTGAGAAGCTACAATAGTGTAAAACATGTTGGCGCACTACAGTTTTGATGAAATTTTTTTTCTTTTTTTCCTGTTAATCATTAATGTGCCAAAAAATAAATAAATTGAAATGTCCAAACATTGCTATTCCAAATAAAATGAAATATGAGGCTGTTTTCTATTCCATGAAAGGAACCAATCAGGTATCAAGTAAAAATTTTAACAAAAATGATTTCTTTTCTTCAAATTACTATAATTTTTTTGCACCTGTTTATGATATACACCAGGTACTCTTTAGTTTAAATGGTTATCCTCTATAAGTTAGCAATGTTAAGGATCATAAATTTAAAAGATATTATTGTGATAATTATTCTTTTATTTATTCATTATTATTATTATTATTATTATTATTATTATTATTATTATTTCTTCCTGTATAGACTGCCTAGTGCATAAAAACACAAACACAGTGGCCAGGGATAAGTTAAAGATTAATTAATTTTTTTTTCATTTATTGATTTATTTATTTTAGACCCATGAAATGGGACTGAGTTTTGTGCACAGTGCTGTAGGTTTACTTTTTCCAGTAGTTCTCAGAGACATAACCTGCTAAGTTTGTCCCTTTTATATCAACATTAAAGAAGGCAGGACGAACCGCACCCCAGAGGGGGTCAAAGGGAGAGGAAGTGACCCCTGTTCCTGGGGCAGGAGGCGCAGGGACAGAGGTGCGTAAAGATTCTGGGGTTCCCCCTTTCACCAGAAGAGCACTAAGAGCACCAACCTAAACCCTCGTGTTCTCACTTTGTTTGCCTGATGAGCCTCTAGCAGCTCACACTTCACAGCCGTGCACATCTTTACCCGTTTAATGAAGCAGAGACCTGGTTTGACAGTCTCTGTCATGCTGCCGGCAGATTTTTTTTTTTTCTCATGTAGACATTCTGAAATTTGTTAATTTGCTTTATGCAAACACATGGAAGCTTTTAAAATATTACTTGTCAAGCATTTTATTTTTCTCAGCACTGCTGCTGTTAACTTTTAGCGCACCTGAAGGTGTCACTGCTTTTGTCATACTTCACTTTAATCCGCATGATCTTAAGATAGCTCTTTCCGTGTGTTGCTATAACAACCACAACTCTGTCAGTCACGCTCACACAAGACCCAACTGCTTTCCTGAAATTTGCTTTTACTGCTTCAAAAGTGAAGCTACCATTCAAGTGATGTCCTGAAACCAGCAAATGAACCATCAGCTGCTTGTATACACGTAGTGGCTTTTTCTTTTCGCATCGCCTAATGGAAGTTCGTATGTTTTTCCTCTCTTTCCCAGATGGAGTTGGAGAACATCGAAGCGACACAGGGCATGTCATCAGAGACGGCCGTCACCTTCCTGTCTCGTCTCATGGCTATGGTGGACGTACTGGTGTTTGCCAGCTCCCTCAATTTCAGCGAGATCGAAGCAGAGAAGAACATGTCTTCAGGAGGACTCATGAGGCAATGCCTCAGACTGGGTATGTGCCAGCATATTCTTTTAAAATCACCAATGAAAATAAATCATTTAGCATGGGAATAGATGTTCCAACCTCTGATCATCTGAAACAACTCATTTATTTTTCTGGCTCTGTTTATGCATATATAATATGATTAATGACCTTGTATAAAATGAGCAAAGCATTAAAGCAGAGACACTGAGCCGTCTACACTCTGTAAGTTGTCAAGTGGCTTACAAGCTATAACAATTTTATTTACTTGTTAAATGTTGATCTGTGGGCTTTTTTCATTGAATATCAGTTTATATTTTGTCAATATATAAATAACAGATCTTTAAATAAAAAAAAGTTCCTTCTAATTCATTGAAACATATACAGATTTGTTCCACAGCTTTAAAAATTTGAAATGGTTCTGCCTGCATAGTGCAGACAACCATGAGCACAAAGAAAAGTTCAGATCATCCTCTATAGGCCAGATGTTCAGAATTGTAAACTGATGGTCTTATTGTGCTGCTACTCAGTTATACCAACAATAAAATCTTCTGTTGGCTGCTCCTGTTTGCTCGGGGTTGAATCTTGATTTGGCAAAAGTTTTATTCTAGATGATGGATGTGCATGGTTTTTGCGTGAACACATCGTTTATACATGTGGCCCCTGCAATTGGTCCAATATGTATAGTTATTATGTCATCACACATAAGAAAATCTTCACTATCAGCGCATCACAAATGGTGTTAAAATTAGCTCGATTTCTGCGTTTATACATTTCTAATTGGCCAAGAGTTAAAGTTACACTGTCAATAGTGTTAAAATGTTAAAGGACAAGTTTACTTTTTACAGTCTTAGATATATGAAAATTACTTGTATCAAGTCAAGTCTGGGATCATGAGCTGGTGTCACCACAGAACCACCTTGGGTGTTGAATGGCAACCACCCAGGCAGACGATGGTCCATTCTCACCTATTTAAAGAAACCATCTGACTGCCACAGCCAGCTGAACTGTGGGCGCCCCCCTGGGCTCCTCCAGCCACTGGAGTCCTCAGTGCTCAAGCACCTGTGCACTGAATCATGCACAGAGAAACGCACCAAGTGGTTAGTCTCCCAAAGTTGACACCATCTTTGTTACACATTCATCCAGTAACTCAAATCAGCCAGCAGTACCCAAACAACAACAAAAAAACTAAAAACAACAACAAAAAAGCCTACAAAGCATTTTGATCGTCTGCAGAAGTTCACATCAGTCATCCATAATCACATTAAACATTGTTTGCCATAACAACAAAAACAGAAGCCAAAGCAGTTGTTCACATCTCACACTCACACTATCAAAAGAAAATGTCTGCTCCAGCTTGTGGTACTTAGATTTTTGTCTTTACCTCTCTTGAGTGTGTTGTGTGGCGGTGAGAAACTGTCTGGAGTGCAGGCAGAGACAAAGAGACAGGGGCTGTAAGTCCTCCTTAACCAGCAGTAAATCACAGGACAGCCTCCACAATGCCTCCACCGCCAGCAAGGTAACACAGACAGATACACAAATGTGTGCACTGTAACACACACACACGAAAAAACGGTTGCATCTGTTTGACACACCACATTTGATGATCTCTCTTTCCCAATATAGCAGGATCCAGACAGACTCTTGCAGGATGTAGACATCAATCGCCTTCGAGCTGTGGTTTTCAGAGATGTGGTAAGAGTGCATGTGTTTATTCTTTGTGCACACACAGTGTATGTCACTGCACTCATACTATGAAAAGAAAGTGTGTTTGTGTAGTGCAGGTGTCACTGTTACGGAATAACATAGTAGCCTTTGCTTGCCTCTACTGGTGGTTGGCTCTCACTGCGGTATTGTATCACTTCCTGTTCCGGAGCACAGCTGTGTTTTTCTGTATCTGTTAGCTGTTTAATCTGCGCAGTTAGATTGATCTAGTTATCTAGATTACGATTTGTTTCCCAGTGTAATCTTTACGTGCCTTAACTAAAGCACTCCTTCTGCTGAATCACCTCTAAATTATTTACACATTATTCACTTTGCGTGTTTTTAGGAATCCGCTAGGTTAGCATAGCTACTAGCTCTTAGCCGGTTTAGCATGGCGGCTTCTCCTGTCTCTCCCGCACTTTTCTGCTCTGGGTGTGAAATGTTTAGTTATTCCTTCGGCCTCCTTTAGCAGTAATGGTACTTGTAATAAGTGTAGCTTATTCGTAGCTTTGGAGGCCAGGCTGGGCGAATTGGAGACTCAGCTCCGCACCGTGGAAAATTCTACAGCTAGCCAGGCCCCTGTAGTCGGTGCGGACCAAGGTAGCTTAGCCGCCGTTAGTTCCCCCTTGGCAGATCCCGAGCAGCCGGGAAAGCAGGCCGACTGGGTGACTGTGAGGAGGAAGCGTAGCCCTAAACAGAAGCCCCGTGTACACCGCCAACCCGTTCACATCTCTAACCGTTTTTCCCCACTCGACGACACACCCGCCGAGGATCAAACTCTGGTTATTGGCGACTCTGTTTTGAGAAATGTGAAGTTAGCGACACCAGCAACCATAGTCAATTGTCTTCCGGGGGCCAGAGCAGGCGACATTGAAGGAAATTTGAAACTGCTGGCTAAGGCTAAGCGTAAATTTGGTAAGATTGTAATTCACGTCGGCAGTAATGACACCCGGTTACGCCAATCGGAGGTCACTAAAATTAACATTAAATCGGTGTGTAACTTTGCAAAAACAATGTCGGACTCTGTAGTTTTCTCTGGGCCCCTCCCCAATCGGACCGGGAGTGACATGTTTAGCCGCATGTTCTCCTTGAATTGCTGGCTGTCTGAGTGGTGTCCAAAAAATGAGGTGGGCTTCATAGATAATTGGCAAAGCTTCTGGGGAAAACCTAGTCTTGTTAGGAGAGACGGCATCCATCCCACTTTGGATGGAGCAGCTCTCATTTCTAGAAATCTGGCCAATTTTCTTAAATCCTCCAAACCGTGACTATCCAGGGTTGGGACCAGGAAGCAGAGTTGTAGTCTTACACACCTCTCTGCAGCTTCTCTCCCCCTGCCATCCCCTCATTAGCGCCTTGGGGCAACTGTTTGTTGTGATTTGGCGCTATATAAGAAAAAAGTTGATTGATTGATATACAGCGCCTTGGGGCAACTGTTTGTTGTGATTTGGCGCTATATAAAAAAATTGATTGATTGATTGATTACCCCATCCCCGTAGAGACGGTGCCTGCTCCCAGACCACCAATAACCAGCAAAAATCTATTTAAGCATAAAAATTCAAAAAGAAAAAATAATATAGCACCTTCAACTGCACCACAGACTAAAACAGTTAAATGTGGTCTATTAAACATTAGGTCTCTCTCTTCTAAGTCCCTGTTGGTAAATGATATAATAATTGATCAACATATTGATTTATTCTGCCTAACAGAAACCTGGTTACAGCAGGATGAATATGTTAGTTTAAATGAGTCAACACCCCCGAGTCACACTAACTGTCAGAATGCTCGTAGCACGGGCCGGGGCGGAGGATTAGCAGCAATCTTCCATTCCAGCTTATTAATTAATCAAAAACACAGACAGAGCTTTAATTCATTTGAAAGCTTGTCTCTTAGTCTTGTCCATCCAAATTGGAAGTCCCAAAAACCAGTTTTATTTGTTATTATCTATCGTCCACCTGGTCGTTACTGTGAGTTTCTCTGTGAATTTTCAGACCTTTTGTCTGACTTAGTGCTTAGCTCAGATAAGATAATTATAGTGGGCGATTTTAACATCCACACAGATGCTGAGAATGACAGCCTCAACACTGCATTTAATCTATTATTAGACTCTATTGGCTTTGCTCAAAAAGTAAATGAGTCCACCCACCACTTTAATCATATCTTAGATCTTGTTCTGACTTATGGTATGGAAATAGAAGACTTAACAGTATTCCCTGAAAACTCCCTTCTGTCTGATCATTTCTTAATAACATTTACTCTGATGGACTACCCAGCAGTGGGGAATAAGTTTCATTACACTAGAAGTCTTTCAGAAAGCGCTGTAACTAGGTTTAAGGATATGATTCCTTCTTTATGTTCTCTAATGCCATATACCAACACAGTGCAGAGTAGCTACCTAAACTCTGTAAGGGAGATAGAGTATCTCGTCAATAGTTTTACATCCTCATTGAAGACAACTTTGGATGCTGTAGCTCCTCTGAAAAAGAGAGCTTTAAATCAGAAGTGTCTGACTCCGTGTCTGTTGCTCTATAAAAAAGCCCTCCGTAAAGCTAGGACATCTTTCTACTCATCACTAATTGAAGAAAATAAGAACAACCCCAGGTTTCTTTTCAGCACTGTAGCCAGGCTGACAAAGAGTCAGAGCTCTATTGAGCTGAGTATTCCATTAACTTTAACTAGTAATGACTTCATGACTTTCTTTGCTAACAAAATTTTAACTATACTCAACAAAAATATAAATGCAACACTTTTGGTTTTGCTCCCATTTTGTATGAGATGAACTCAAAGATCTAGAACTTTTTCCACATACACAATATCACCATTTCCCTCAAATATTGTTCACAAACCAGTCTAAATCTGTGATAGTGAGCACTTCTCCTTTGCTGAGATAATCCATCCCACCTCACAGGTGTGCCATATCAAGATGCTGATTAGACACCATGATTAGTGCACAGGTGTGCCTTAGACTGCTCACAATAAAAGGCCACTCTGAAAGGTGCAGTTTTATCACACAGCACAATGCCACAGATGTCGCAAGATTTGAGGGAGCGTACAATTGGCATGCTGACAGCAGGAATGTCAACCAGAGCTGTTGCTCGTGTATTGAATGTTCATTTCTCTACCATAAGCCGTCTCCAAAGGCGTTTCAGAGAATTTGGCAGTACATCCAACCAGCCTCACAACCGCAGACCACGTGTAATCACACCAGCCCAGGACCTCCACATCCAGCATGTTCACCTCCAAGATCGTCTGAGACCAGCCACTCGGACAGCTGCTGAAACAATCGGTTTGCATAACCAAAGAATTTCTGCACAAACTGTCAGAAACCGTCTCAGGGAAGCTCATCTGCATGCTCGACGTCCTCATCGGGGTCTCAACCTGACTCCAGTTCGTCGTCGTAACCGACTTGAGTGGGCAAATGCTCACATTCGCTGGCATTTGGCACATTGGAGAGGTGTTCTCTTCAACTTTATGCGAAGGAGATGTGTTGCACTGCATGAGGCAAATGGCGGTCACACCAGATACTGACTGCTATCCCCCCCCAATAAAACAAAACTGCACCTTTCAGAGTGGCCTTTTATTGTGGGCAGTCTAAGGCACACCTGTGCACTAATCATGGTGTCTAATCAGCATCTTGATATGGCACACCTGTGAGGTGGGATGGATTATCTCAGCAAAGGAGAAGTGCTCACTATCACAGATTTAGACTGGTTTGTGAACAATATTTGAGGGAAATGGTGATATTGTGTATGTGGAAAAAGTTTTAGATCTTTGAGTTCATCTCATACAAAATGGGAGCAAAACCAAAAGTGTTGCGTTTATATTTTTGTTGAGTATTAGAGAAAAAATTACTCATAACCATCCCAAAGACATATCGTTATCTTTGGCTGCTTTCAGTGATGCCGGTATTTGGTTAGACTCTTTCTCTCCGATTGTTCTGTCTGAGTTATTTTCATTAGTTACTTCATCCAAACCATCAACATGTTTATTAGACCCCATTCCTACCAGGCTGCTCAAGGAAGCCCTACAATTATTTAATGCTTCGATCTTAAATATGATCAATCTATCTTTGTTAGTTGGCTATGTACCACAGGCTTTTAAGGTGGCAGTAATTAAACCATTACTTAAAAAGCCATCACTTGACCCAGCTATCTTAGCTAATTATAGGCCAATCTCCAACCTTCCTTTTCTCTCAAAGATTCTTGAAAGGGTAGTTGTAAAACAGCTAACTGATCATCTGCAGAGGAATGGTCTATTTGAAGAGTTTCAGTCAGGTTTTAGAATTCATCATAGTACAGAAACAGCATTAGTGAAGGTTACAAATGATCTTCTTATGGCCTCGGACAGTGGACTCATCTCTGTGCTTGTTCTGTTAGACCTCAGTGCTGCTTTTGATACTGTTGACCATAAAATTTTATTACAGAGATTAGAGCATGCCATAGGTATTAAAGGCACTGCGCTGCGGTTGTTTGAATCATATTTGTCTAATAGATTACAATTTGTTCATGTAAATGGGGAATCTTCTTCACAGACTAAAGTTAATTATGGAGTTCCACAAGGTTCTGTGCTAGGACCAATTTTATTCACTTTATACATGCTTCCCTTAGGCAGTATTATTAGACGGTATTGCTTAAATTTTCATTGTTACGCAGATGATACCCAGCTTTATCTATCCATGAAGCCAGAGGACACACACCAATTAGCTAAACTGCAGGATTGTCTTACAGACATAAAGACATGGATGACCTCTAATTTCCTGCTTTTAAACTCAGATAAAACTGAAGTTATTGTACTTGGCCCCACAA
Organism: Thalassophryne amazonica; assembly: GCF_902500255.1. Lineage (NCBI taxonomy): Eukaryota > Metazoa > Chordata > Actinopteri > Batrachoidiformes > Batrachoididae > Thalassophryne > Thalassophryne amazonica. Next base: position 65,753,241 of record NC_047111.1, read on the forward strand.
ATCTTAGAAACATGGTGTCTAACCAGATCCTTACTCTGGATGGCATTACCCTGACCTCTAGTAATACTGTGAGAAATCTTGGAGTCATTTTTGATCAGGATATGTCATTCAAAGCGCATACTAAACACATATGTAGGACTGCTTTTTTGCATTTACGCAATATCTCTAAAATCAGAAAGGTCTTGTCTCAGAGTGATGCTGAAAAACTAATTCATGCATTTATTTCCTCTAGGCTGGACTATTGTAATTCATTATTATCAGGTTGTCCTAAAAGTTCCCTAAAAAGCCTTCAGTTAATTCAAAATGCTGCAGCTAGAGTACTGACGGGGACTAGAAGGAGAGAGCATATCTCACCCATATTGGCCTCTCTTCATTGGCTTCCTGTTAATTCTAGAATAGAATTTAAAATTCTTCTTCTTACTTATAAGGTTTTGAATAATCAGGTCCCATCTTATCTTAGGGACCTCGTAGTACCATATCACCCCAATAGAGCGCTTTGCTCTCAGACTGCAGGCTTACTTGTAGTTCCTAGGGTTTGTAAGAGTAGAATGGGAGGCAGAGCCTTCAGCTTTCAGGCTCCTCTCCTGTGGAACCAGCTCCCAATTCAGATCAGGGAGACAGACACCCTCTCTACTTTTAAGATTAGGCTTAAAACTTTCCTTTTTGCTAAAGCTTATAGTTAGGGCTGGATCAGGTAACCCTGAACCATCCCTTAGTTATGCTGCTATAGATGTAGACTGCTGGGGGGTTCCCATGATGCACTGTTTCTTTCTCTTTTTGCTCTGTATGCACCACTCTGCATTTAATCATTAGTGATCGATCTCTGCTCCCCTCCACAGCATGTCTTTTTCCTGGTTCTCTCCCTCAGCCCCAACCAGTCCCAGCAGAAGACTGCCCCTCCCTGAGCCTGGTTCTGCTGGAGGTTTCTTCCTGTTAAAAGGGAGTTTTTCCTTCCCACTGTAGCCAAGTGCTTGCTCACAGGGGGTCGTTTTGACCGTTGGGGTTTTACATAATTATTGTATGGCCTTGCCTTACAATATAGAGCGCCTTGGGGCGACTGTTTGTTGTGATTTGGCGCTATATAAAAAAAATTGATTGAATTGATTGATAGAGAAGCTTGAATCTTCGACTGGACTGGGTTGCTTGATGCGAGGACGTTTCGCTTCAAATTGCAGAAGCTTCCTCAGCTAAAATTCTTGCTCTGGTGGTCTGACTTCTGTCTTGACTCTCAAGACAGAAGACTCTCAAGACTCTCAAGAGTCAAGACAGAAGTCAGACCTCCAGAGCAAGAATTTTAGCTGAGGAAGCTTCTGCGATTTGAAGCGAAACGTCGTCGCGTCAAGCAACCCAGTCCAGTCGAAGATTCAAGCTTCTCTACTATGGAAACCACCTGGACAACTGAGAGCCTACACAGAAACGTTACAGAATAACCTTTTTTTGTGTGTGTGCTTATTTTGCTGTAGGATGACAGTAAGCAGGCTCAGTTTCTGGCTCTGGCAGTCGTCTACTTCATCTCAGTCCTGATGGTGTCGAAGTACCGGGACATTCTGGAACCCCAGCGTGAGATTGGCAGGTCTACCAGCCTATCAGGGAGAAGCATTCGCCATGAGATCAACTCTCCAACCAGTACAGGTGAAATTTTTACTCCACTAACACACCCACCCCCCCAAAAAAACAACAACAACAAAAAAGAAACTCCAAACAAAAGCAAGATGAATAAATCGGCATGCTCCAGTGCTGAAAAATGAAGCCAATGTGTAAGTGCTAAAAGCTGCAGTTCATCCAATTCCCATTTGAGGCTTCGCTCCAAAAGTGAGTCAAACGTATCGCCATATGAACCCCATGTTAAAATGTCCATCTCCCTATATACCCTGGGTCCCTCCTCTGCACATATCCAAACCGTCTCAATCTCGCCACTCTGTCTTTGTCTCCAAACCTTCCCATCTGAGCTGTCCCTCTGATATGTTCATTCCTAATCTTGTCCATTCTTGTCACTCCCAAAGAGAATCTCAACATCTTCAGCTCTGCCACCTCCAACTCTGCCTCCTGTCTTTTTGTTAGTGCCACCGTCTCTAAGCCGTACAACAAAGCTGGTCTCACTACTGTCTTGTAAACTTTCCCCTTCACTCTTGCTGATATTCTTTGGTCACAAATCACTCCTGCCACTTTTCTCCACCCACTCCACCCTGCCTGCACTCTCTTCTTCATCTCTCTACCACACTCTCCATTACTTTGAACAGTTGACCCCAAATATTTAAACTCATCTATTTTCACCACTTCTACTCCTTGTAACTGCACTATTCCACTGGGCTCCCTCTCGTTCACACACATGTACTCAGTCTTGCTTCTACTGACATTCATTCCCCTTCTTTCCAAAGCATATCTCCACCTCTCCAGACCAGACTCAGCTTGCTCTCTACTCTCACTACAGGTCACAATGTCATCTGCAAACATCATAGTCCATGGGGACTCCTATCTGATCTCATCCGTCAACCTGTCCATCACCACTGCAAACAAGAAAGGACTCAGAGCTGATCCTTGGTGTAATCCCCCCTCCACCTTGAATGAGTCTGTCATTCCGACTGCGCATCTCACCGCTGTCACACTATTCTTGTACATGTCCTGCACTACCCTAACATACTTCTCTGCCACTCCAGACTTTGTCATACCTTTGTCAATACCACAGCTCTTCTCTTGGCACCCTATCATAAGCTTTTTCTAAGTCCACAAACACACAATGTAACTCTTTCTGGCCTTCTCTGTACTTCTCCAACAGTATTCTCAGAGCAAACATTCCATCTGTAGTGCTCTTTCTCGGCATGAAACCATATTGCTGTTCACCGGTCTTCACCTGTTTTCTAAGCCTAGCTTCTACTACTCTTTCCCATAACTTCATGCTCTGGCTGATCAGCTTTATGCCTCTGTAGTTACTGCAGCTCTGCACATCACCCTTGTTCTTGAAAATAGGAACCAGCAGACTTCGTCTCCACTCCTCAGGCATCCTCTCACTTTCAAAGATTTTATTAAACAATCTGGTTAGAAACTCTACTGCCATCTCTCCTAGACATTTTCATGCCTCCACTGGAATGTCATCTGGACCAGCTGCCTTTCCACTCTTCATCCTCTTCATAGCAGCCCTCACTTCTTCCTTACTAATCTCTTGTACTTCCTGATTTACTCTCACCACATCAACCAGCCTTTTCTCTTGCTCATTTTCTTTATTCATCAGCTCTTCAAAATATTCCCTCCACCTTCTCAGCACACACACTCCTCACTTGTCAGCACATTACCATGTGCATCTTTTACCACCCTAACCTGCTGCACATCCTTTCCAGTTCTGTCCCTTTGTCTAGCCAATTGGTACAAGTCCTTTTCTCCTTCCTTACTATTCAACTTCTTGTACAGCTTGCAATATGCCTTTTCCTTTGCTTTTGCCACTTCTGTTTTCGCCTCACGCTGCATCTCCTTGTACTCCTGTCTACTTTCTTCATCTCTCCGACTATCCCAAAACTTTTTCGCCAACCTCTTCCTCCTTATGCTTTCCTGGACCTCTTCATTCCTCCACCAAGTCTTATTGTCTTCCTTCCACTGTCCAGATGGCATACCCAGTACTGTCCTAGCTGTCTTCCTCACCACATCTGCAGTACTTTTCCAGTTGTCCAAAATTGCTTCCCCTCCAACCAGTGCTTCTCTCACTTGCTCGCTAAATTTCACACAACAGTCTTCCTCCTTCAGCTTCCACCATCTGTTCCTTTGTTGATCTCTCACTCTCTTCTTCTTTTTTACCTCTAAAGTCATCCTACAAACAACCATCCTATGCTGTGTAACGACACTCTCTCCTGCCACCACCTTACAGTCTCTGATTTCTTTTAGCTTGCATCTCCTATAAAGAATGTAGTCCACCTGTGTGCACCTTCCTCCACTCTTATATGTTACCCTGTGCTCCTCTCTTTTCTTAAAGTAGGTATTCACCACAGCCATTTCCATCCTTTTTGCAAAATCAACTACCATCCTACTATCCTTGATACCATATCTACCCATTACTTCCTCATCACCTCTGTTCCCTTCACCAACATGCCCATTGAAGTCCGCTCCTATCAGCACTCTTTCATGCTTGGGCACACTCTCCACCACCTCATCTAACACACTCCAGAAATCTTTCTCCTTCATCTCACAGCCTACCTGTAGGGCATATGCACTGATGATATTCATCATCACCCCTTCAATTTCCAACTTCACACTCATCAGCCTGTCAGACACTCGCTTAACCTCCAACACACTTTTAACATACTCTTCCTTTAAAATGACCCCAACACCATTTCTCTTCCTGTCCTCACCATGGTACAACAACTTGTACCCACCGCCGATGTTCCTGCTCTTACTTCCCTTCCACTTGGTCTCTTGCACACACAATATGTCTGCCTTTCTCCTCTCCATCATATCAGCCGCTCTCTCCCTTTACCAGTCATACTGCCAACATTCAAAGTCCCCACTCTCATTTCCACCCTTCTAGTTTTCTTCTTCTCCCAATGTTTGTGGAAACGTTCTCCTCCTCTTCTTCGTCATCTTCGCCCAGCAGTAGCCCAATTTCCACTGGCATCCTGTTGGACAACAGCACCGGTAGCGGACGTTGTTAACCCGGTCCGCGACCCATCCTGGTATGGAAATTCAGTTATTAGTTTGCATAGTTGGGTTGGCTTGTTTTACGCTGGATGCCCTTCCTGACACAACCCTCCCCATTTATCTGGGCTTGGGACCGGCACTCAGAATGTACTGGCTGCACACCCCATGTGGTGGAGTTATGTAGACCGAGCTTGCAAGGGGTAAAAAACCAAAACAAAATAATGGCTCTGTAATTTGGTGACTTGGATTCAGAATTTCAGATTTCAAAACAGTGTAATCTGCAAAACCTGTGTTAAGCAAATTATATCGAAAGGCAAAAGCACTTCCAGTCTATTCCATCTGCAGCAGAGCCACAAACTCTTTTTATGATGAAAGTGTGAAACTACGTGCGTGCTGATGGAGTGTTAAAGTCTCCTCAGCCGGGAAAGTCTGCCCCAAGCTTCATTTAGTAGAGCTGTTTTCCTGATGCACCTTCAATCGTAAATCAGTCTCTCTCTCTCTCTCGTGCTCTCACTCTCTTTCTCTTTCTTTTTCTGGTTGAACAGAATGCAAATGGACACACAACAGTTGCATCATGTATTTTCTAAATGTGTTACAACACATCTGAAGTCACAGTGAAGCGCTCTGGCATGGATGAAGGGGGTGTAATTATGTTTTGAAAAAGTTAAGAACATTGTTCACACGGCACAAAAACTGTGCTGCCGTGACTGATGCTGCTCTCTGTTGCCATAACTCATGTCACTCACTGTACTGGAGAGAACATCAAGTGCTAAGACCACGTAAACATGAATTATGAATGCTTCGTCTATTATACAGTCAGATCTGTAAGCCTGTGAACAGTGACAGAGTTTTAGTAGTTTTACTTCTGTACACCAAATGACACAGTGACAATACAAAAGCTGCACTGTGCACAGTTTCTGCAGTCACAGCCAAAGAAGCTTATAACTGGTGGCTTCCCTCACTAGTGTAATTCCTGCATAGTTGAACAGATTTTGCGAAGTGCAGACTTACCATAAAGTCCCATATTTTTTGTATTTCTTAATGATTGATGTAAATGAAGTCCAAGACATATTTACTGACTTTAAAATGTTCATGTATCCATCCCCAGACTAAAGAAAACTGGCTGTGAAAACAATTATTTGTCATGGGAGTCATCATTATATTTGGTTTGTCCAATTACTTATGGCATCTGAAAATTGAGGGACTCTGTAAATAAAATGTCTGTGATTCCTAAATGGTTCATGCTGTACTTTTGTTGAACCCTTTGAATCAAAGCTGAAAGTCTGTTCTTTTTCTTATTGGTAGTATACAGAGGCAAGATTACAACAGTTAACACTGTCTAAATGTTTATTGTACCTGGATCGTAAATTAATGATTAATTTTGTATAATTTTTAAAAGCTTTTTTTTCACACATTTACAGGGCAGATGTACCATTTATTTGAATTTTTTGTGTCTTACGTTTGTGTGTATGGGATGTTTTAAAAATTCACTTATAATTTTCTTCATGAAATATCAGTGAAGGCAGATATTATGAGAGACTCCTTTTTAATTCTTACATAATTTGCTGTTTCTTGTTCAGTGTGTCTGTCCAATACATACAGTACACAGTTACAGCTGCTAACCATGCAAACTGTAAGAAGTCAGATTTAATTTGCATTTGTTTAATCAAATTGAGTTGGTTATCTGACAGTTTAGTTGAATGTGCCACCTTTGAAATTGTAACTTGTACTTTAATATTTGTTGTTGGCTTAGTATTCGGTAGGTTAGCTGGGAACATTACATAATAAAGTAAAAATTGGCAAATGCAAAATTGTTTTGTTTTTTATGCTGATTCCACCTATTTGTTTGGCAAAGTACTCATCTCATTCAAACTGTACATAAACGTGTCAGAAATGATCAAATAAATTAGATTTATTGACAGACATTTTTAATTGATAAAGGACCTATTTTGAAATAAAGTTCTTTGGCTGTCCTACAGTTTATGTTCTCATCTACTCGTGCAGGTGATACCACCACTTTAGATCTGATGACTTCTCAGAAGCTGAAGTGCTGAATTTTTAATGAATAATGCTTACAAAGAATTATTCTTTTTTTTTTTTCAGAGCACCCGTCAGCAGTCTTCACAGACCGTGACAAGCAGACTCCCACTCCTGTGGATGACTCTCCTCGGGCTGGACTCCCCCACACAGACTCCGGCATCGGCGAGGAGGGCCATGTGGCCGGATCCTTGAATGGCTCTGAAACAGGCCTGGGGCTCGGCCTTGGTCTAGTTGGGAGAGAAACAGACAGAGACAGAGATGGGGGAGTAGGAGGTGGTGGGGGGGGAGTTGGGTCAGACTTGTTGTGTAGTCTGTCTTCTGATGTTCGGAGATCTCAGGAGAGTCTTCTGGATTCTCCTCAGAACCCCAGCTCTACACCAAACTCCAGCCAAGCCCCGCCTTCTTCCATCTCTAGCATTAGCCAAACAAATAAAGGCATCAATGTCAAGGTGAGATGCAATCTGAATATATTCAGACCAACAGTTGATGAAGATGTAATGTTTCATATGTTTTCCTTTAAGAGGATTTGTATTTTTTAAACACCCATCAGTGGTACATGTCAATTATTTGTCTCACATTATTGACAGTCAAATAGAAAAGAACCAATGTCACCTCAAACCACCTTAACCTCCTGGGATCAATACATGGGCTGTTCTTTCTAAAATTCAGGAGATTCTGAAGAGCTTGGTGGCTGCTCCAGTTGATGGTGGGGAGCTGGGGCAGGAGTCAGGGCCGACACCCTACCACCCAGACCCCGCCCTAAAGACGCATCCTATGCTGCCGATGCAGTTCCACTCCTTCGACAGGTATGTACCAGTAAGTGGTAAACCTGCAAGTACAGTCTTTGCTGTGGTCTGACTCCACAACAAATCAATATTTTAAACTGACTCTGGCCTTTTAAAGGCTTGTTGTACTGCTTGTATTTGTGATTTTGTAGGCCAGTACATCTCTGGAAAAACAATGGAGACAGAAATGTTAGAATTGATCAGCATTTGGAAAGCAGTTGTTTTACAGTGTGAACAAAGTTGCTGGGAAGGTTCTACACATATGTGCAGCATAATGTCATCAGTCACATTCATTTTTAAATAAAACGTACAGGGCTATTCCACAGAGCGCCGTTCCTCCCTGATTTATTGTGAATAGCAAATCGGGGTGCATTTTAAAGCATCATAGTAACTTCTTGATCCATCTTTGTCAATCAAATCAAATTTGGTATATGGAGTAGTTATGGCCATCATTGGGACCAGATTTGAAATCGGGGTCAAATTTTCTGATTGTTCAAAAATTTCATTCCGATTTGGAAAACCATCGCTAGTACGTGGTAACTTCCGGGTGTTCTTAGTCTTAATAGCTTCAATCATGTTGGAACATCTTTATGGGTATTCCTAGTCAGTATGGCTTGTTTGATCGTGCTCCATCGTGGTAAAAATTTGAAACTGAAGCAACTTTTGTTGCAGTTCTGGCCGAGGACGTAGCTCCTTACTTTGGTTTTCTGGCGGGTTGCCGGGCCTGCACTTTATAAGCCATCCAGTTGCCAGGTCTGCACTTTATATCATCTTCATCTCATTTTTTCCATTGTTTTGTATCATGGGCAATTGTAGTAGAACTGCACCCTGTGGAATAGGGGTATTACTGGTTCCATCTATCATACAGAAGGAAAAAGCACAAAATGCGAATTTGGAACAATGGCTTGGGAAAACTGACCTCTACTAGATACTTCCATAGCTCTGCCCAGAAAGAAGTTATTGGTGGGTGAGGAAGCAGCTGATCTTATAATAAAGCAGCCAAGCTTGTAATAAATAGTATATCAATACACAATTTCTACAGCATTTTGTAACTGCACTGAAAAAATGGTGTATAAAAAATAACTATTTTTATTATTAACATGTTTCTGTTATAATGTTACTGATTATAGATAAAAAAATAGTAAGTTAAAGTGCCATTGTTTTCTTGTAGAAAAAGAGATGTTGACAATGAAAGAGTAAGTTGCACAACATGACGTATATAAATGTTGAACACAAGGTCAGATTTTACTTCATGTAAGCCGATAGGATAGACTCTCCACTGGGTAATGAACGAATTGTTTCTTCTCGTCACTTATTCTCCTTGATCTTACTCAGTGGCCTTATTGATTGAAGAGAGTATGCATAATAGATCATGGCTGGATATCCCATCTCCTGGGTTGTCCAACCAATACATCAAGCATATCTTTCCCAAATGGGCCACATCTGAACAGACTGTCAGCACTTGTGTTTTTTTTGTTTGGTTGGTTTTTTTTGCAAATGCATGGCTGTAATGAGCAGGGTGTCTCTTCAGTCAGTGGTTCTTAAACTTTTGAATAGTTTTGAACCACTGATCAAGCCAAAACTTCGTAGTACCATCTCACCAATAAATCATCTACACTAAAGACAGTATACTGTGTACTGTATAACAGTACACTGTTATACAGCATCATGGTGGAGGAAGCAGAGTTGTAGTCTTACACACATCTCTGCAGCTTCTCTCCCCCTGCCATCCCCCCAATACCCCATCCCCGTAGAGACGGTGCCTGCTCCCAGACCACCAACAACCAGTAAAAATCTATTTAAGCATAAAAATTCAAAAAGAAAAAATAATATAGCACCTTCAACTGCACCACAGACTAAAACATTTAAATGTGGTTTATTAAACATTAGGTCTTTCTCTTCTAAGTCCCTGTTAGTAAATGATATAATAATTGATCAACATATTGATTTATTCTGCCTTACAGAAACCTGGTTACAGCAGGATGAATATGTTAGTTTAAATGAGTCAACACCCCTGAGTCACACAAACTGTCAGAATGCTCGGAGCACGGGCCGAGGGGGAGGATTAGCAGCAATCTTCCACTCCAGCTTATTAATTAATCAAAAACCCAGACAGAGCTTTAATTCATTTGTAAGCTTGACTCTTAGTCTTGTCCATCCAAATTGGAAGTCCCAAAAACCAGTTTTATTTGTTGTTATCTATCGTCCACCTGGTCGTTACTGTGAGTTTCTCTGTGAATTTTCAGACCTTTTGTCTGACTTAGTGCTTAGCTCAGATAAGATAATTATAGTGGGCGATTTTAACATCCACATAGATGCTGAGAATGACAGCCTCAACACTGCATTTAATCTATTATTAGACTCAGTTGGCTTCGCTCAAAATGTGAATGAGTCCACCCACCACTTTAACCATACTTTAGATCTTGTTCTGACTTATGGTATGGAAATTGAAGACTTAACAGTATTTCCTGAAAACCCCCTTCTGTCTGATCATTCCTTAATAACATTTACATTTACTTTAATGGACTACCCAGCAGTGGGGAATAAGTTTAATTACAGTAGAAGTCTTTCGGAAAGCGCTGTAACTAGGTTTAAGGATATGATTCCTTCTTTGTTATGTTCTCCAATGCCATATACCAACACAGTGCAGAGTAGCTACCTAAACTCTGTGAGTGAGATAGATTATCTCGTCAATAGTTTTACATCCTCATTGAGCACAACTTTGGATGCTGTAGCTCCTCTGAAAAACAGAGCCTTAAAGCAGATAACCCGTAAGTTGGAGAGGAAATGGCCTCTCACTAATTTAGAAGATCTTCACTTAGCCTGGAAAAAGAGTCTGTTGCTCTATAAAAAAAAAGCCCTCCGTAAAGCTAGGACATCTTACTACTCATCACAAATTGAAGAAAATAAGAACAACCCCAGGTTTCTTTTCAGCACTGTAGCCAGGCTGACAAAGAGTCAGAGCTCTATTGAGCTGAGTATTCCTTTAACTTTAACTAGTAATGACTTCATGACTTTCTTTGCTTTCTTTCTCCGATTGTTCTGTCTGAGTTATTTTCATTAGTTACTTCCTCCAAACCATCAACATGTCTATTAGACCCCATTCCTACCAGGCTGCTCAAGGAAGCCCTACCATTAATTAATACTTCGATCTTAAATATGATCAATCTATCTTTATTAGTTGGCTATGTACCACAGGCTTTTAAGGTGGCAGTAATTAAACCATTACTTAAAAAGCCATCACTTGACCCAGCTATCTTAGCTAATTATAGGCAAATCTCCAACCTTCCTTTTCTCTCAAAAAATCTTGAAAGGGTAGTTGTAAAACAGCTAACTGATCATCTGCAGAGGAATGGTCTATTTGAAGAGTTTCAATCAGGTTTTAGAATTCATCATAGTACAGAAACAGCATTAGTGAAGGTTACAAATGATCTTCTTATGGCCTCAGACAGTGGACTCATCTCTGTGCTTGTCCTATTAGACCTCAGTAGTGCTTTTGATACTCTTGACCATAAAATTTTATTATAGAGATTAGAGCATGCCATAGGTATTAAAGGCACTGCGCTGCGGTGGTTTGAACCATATTTATCTAATAGATTACAATTTGTTCATGTAAATGGGGAGTCTTCTTCACAGACTAAGGTTAATTATGGAGTTCCACAAGGTTCTGTGCTAGGACCAATTTTATTCACTTTATACATGCTTCCCTTAGGCAGTATTATTAGAAAGCATTGCTTAAATTTTCATTGTTACGCAGATGATACCCAGCTTTATCTATCCGTGAAGCCAGAGGACACACACCAATTAGTTAAACTGCAGGAATGTCTTACAGACATAAAGACATGGATGACCTCTAATTTCCTGCTTTTAAATTCAGATAAAACTGAAGTTATTGTACGTGGCCCCACAAATCTTAGAAACATGGTGTCTAACCAGATCCTTACTCTGGATGGCATTACCCTGACCTCTAGTAATACTGTGAGAAATCTTGGAGTCATTTTTGATCAGGATATGTCCTTCAATGCGCATATTAAGCAAATATGTAGGACTGCTTTTTTGCATTTGCGCAATATCACTAAAATTAGAAAGGTCTTGTCTCAGAGTGATGCTGAAAAACTAATTCATGCATTTATTTCCTCTAGGCTGGACTGTTGTAATTCATTATTATCAGATTGTCCTAAAAGTTCCCTGAAAAGCCTTCAGTTAATTCAAAATGCTGCAGCTAGAGTACTGACGGGGACTAGAAGGAGAGAGCATATTTCACCCATATTGGCCTCAGAGAGAAAACTGAGAGACCTTATGTCAAAAACTGATCTATGGCCCTGTCAGCCAATCAGAATTGACTACGTCACTAAGCCCCGCCCCCTAATCCCACCGCTTATGACGTCACAGCCAATCAGAATCCATTACATCACTATGTCCCGCCCCTAACCCCTCCCCTAGTCCCGCCTCCAAGCCCCGCCCCTGGCTCCTCCCTAGCCCCACCCCAAGCTCCGCCTCCAAGTCCTACCTCCCCTCCCACCCGGGTCTAATATTTTAATGTAATTTTATTCCATGAATTAAAGAACAATTAAAAAAAACCTAGATCTTTTTTAATGTATTAAAGAATTAACTAATTCTGAAATAATTAAACATAAATCAGTGTCTAATATTTAATACCCCTTTAATATTTTTTAATTCTTAAATTAAAGCATGTCCTTTTATGGTTTTTAATGCCTCAATTAAAGAAGGATTAAAAATACCGTATCTTTTGCACAATTATGGGAGGTTTTCTTCAATTAGTGATTAAACACGAATATTTTAATACCCCTTTAATATTTTTTAATTCTTAAATTAATGCGTCTCCTTTTCTGTTTTTTAATTCTTAAATTAAAGAAGGGTTAAAAATAACCGTCTCTCGGCTATAACGGCTGTCTTTGCAGCAAGACGGTCAAATACCCATGCATAGAGCTCCTCACGAAAACATGACCCCACGGCTGTAATACCTGTTGCAGACGCTAACTGTGTGCGTGTGTGTGTGTGTGTGTGTGAGACCTGCGCAGCGGGGGTGTCACGCCGGATGGTCTTTTATAACATAGTAGAGAAGCTTGAATCTTTGGTTGAAGCTTGAATGTTTTATTACATCCGATTTCCTGATGACGGGGTCGTTCGCTGCGCTTGTTTGAAGACGGAAAAACAAAGCTTATTCTACGGGTCTTTTTACAAGGTGTCTGGCCTGGAGGGACGTGATCGAAGTCCGAAAAAACTTGGCCCCGCTTTTTACTTAAAAAAACAAACAAACAAAAAAAAACTCTGCCGTAGCTCCTCCCCCGCATGCACGGGGATTTCTATAAAAACAGCGGACCACATCTCATTTAAGCATCGGACGACGAACCAGCATGACCTCCTCAACCTCCCCCATCGCACTGGCCGATGACATCACTTGTGACTGCGCGCTCGCCTGTGGAAGAGACCCGCCATCCCCAGGGCAGGCCTGGACGAGATCCGCCGAGCCGGTCGTGAACCAGGACCGGCGCCAGAAGGCTTCACGGACCTGCGGCGGGTACCTGCGCCGATCTCGACCTGGAGGGGATGGTAGCCGTCTTTAACCCAGACGACTGAAGAAAAAAACCTGCATTTTTTTAAAATATCATCATTATATTGTTTACAGTCATGGGTACTTGTGTGATGAGTCTCTTTCAAAGCCTGCAGGAAGTTTATATTATACGTGGACTCTCGTATAAGCTGGAGCAGGCAGTCATTCGCAGGCTGGAGACCCCAGACACCCCGCCTTCATGCGTTATGGAGAGGGTCTTCGACGTTATCAGACGTCGCCCCGGGCCCGGAGTCTGGACAGAACATATCTACAACGCGGCTCTCCATTCATCTGAAAAATCTCTGTACAACGTATTACTGAAAATCTCTGTTTTGACCACCGAGGATTTTACACGGTGTAATCCGCTGCACCTACATACATTATACACTCTGTTTGTTGATGTGATGGCGTGCCGGGTGAAACAGCTGGAACTGCCCAGAGGGGAGATTGTTCCTACACTTTTACAGCTGAATACAGAAATAAACCGTAAATGCGGGGGAGATGTATTACTCAGAGTTTTCCAGTTTTGTACGTGATCGTATACTTTTTTCCTTCATGTATGTTGTGTTTAATAAACATGAACGTATACTTTTTTCCTCCACGTATGTTGTGTTTAATAAACATGAACGTATACTTTATTCCTCCACGTATGTTGTGTTTAATAAACATGAACGTATAGTTTTTTCCTCCACGTATGTTGTGTTTAATAAACATGAACGTATACTTTTTTCCTCCACGTATGTTGTGTTTAATAAACATGAACGTATACTTTATTCCTCCACATATGTTGTGTTTAATAAACATGAACGTATACTTTTATCCTCCACGTATGTTGTGTTTAATAAACATGAACAATTGTTTTTTTCTCTGTGTGTGACTTTAATGAATGTAATAAAGCATATATTCTAAAACTTAGACGGTCAGTGTTCTTTCCAATAATGTTGAAAAAAGGGTGAAATGTTTTCAAATCAAATTTATATAGCGCCAAATCACAACAAACAGTTGCCCCAAGGCGCTTCATATTGCAAGACAGAGTCATACAAACGAGGTTTTGGTGGAAAAAAGGTTCTCGTATGAATTTATGCGGGGTTTTAACACAGTCTTATTAAAAGGTCGAGGCTGATCTGTGAGCGCTCTCCGCGGTGCTGAATCAGAGTTCAATTTAACGTCTCCAAGAGCGGCTGTATTAAAGGCCCACGCTCATCTGTGAGCGCTCTCCGCGGTACTGAATCAGAGTTCAATTTAACGTTTCCAAGAGTGCCTATTTAAAACAAAAGATTAATATTTATGTTCGCTAAAACATATAAAAATGAAAAAGGACTATCCGCTTCATCATTCTGAAGAGATCCGCCTTAAAAGATGGGTGATGAGGGTTTAATGAGGGTTATGTATTATAGTCTGGCAAATCCGGGGAGTTTTGGAGGACCGGAGCGTTTACGCAGGGCTCTGCGCGATCAACTCGGATCTAAAATTCGTATGAAGCATATCAGAGATTTCCTGTCGGGGGAAGATGAATACACATTGCACAAACCTGCCAGGACGCATTTTCCAAGAAATAGAGTATTTGTCACAAACCCGCTTAACCAATTTCAGGCGGATTTATGCGACATGCAGGGGTTATCAGATTTTAACGACGGGTACAAGTACCTGCTGACCGTTATCGATATCTTCTCAAAAAAACCGTATGCCAGAGCCCTGAAGTCGAAGCAAGGGCGCGAAGTGTCACAGGCCTTTGCCTCGCTCTTAAAGCACAGCGGGGTGCCTCTGAAGCTGCAGACTGATGCTGGGAAAGAGTTTTTTAACAAACCGTTCAAAGATTTAATGAAAAAACACCGGATTCTACATTTTGCCACGGCCAGTGATCTGAAAGCCTCGGTTGTCGAGAGGTTTAATCGCACGCTAAATGTTATGTTTCGGACGCGGTCGGAGCACCGACCCAGCGTTTGAAAGGACCCAGCATAAAATAAGCAGAGCACGGTTCAAAGGATAACAGAATTTAATAAACATAACAGTGTGCAGTGCTAAACAACTAAAAAGTCCGCAGTCTGGTGAGGTGGAAACACGGTGCGCTCTCAACAGCGCAAACGGTCCGGAGCCACAGCAGTTCGGACCCAGGGACCCCGCCGACACCCCCCAGGTGGCCGCGACAAACCGAGTCTGTGAAGAAAGAAAACATGAGGTGAGTCCAACTCCATACAGAGAGACACAACTCAAAGGTGCACGCAATCAGCAAACACTTCCTGGCTTAAATCTATACATCAGCTTCTCACCCTGCAGGCACGGAACAACTCAGTTCAAATCTCCACTGCAGCAGAAGCTGATTAGACAATTAGCATAACGTGACAGCTCGATACAACAAGGTGTGAGGGACACCAAATCCACTGTCATTACTTCATAAAAGTCACCAAAACCAAATTACCTCAGGAAATGTGCTGAAGAGCGTGAGACCTCACCCAGTCCTCCTTCACAGACTGTGGCGTCAAACCTGGAGCAGTCTCTGCGTCCGTGATGGTGAGATTGTTCTCCTGACATCGATCTCACACGTCTGCTCACAAGGTCGAGTCTCTGGCAATCACACACTGTGCATTCAAGGTTTAAATGCAGCAATCTCTGATCAAGACAAAATACACCACAGCTGTGAGTCCTGATGACCTGCATGTGAAAACAAGCCTCAGGTGTTCAGGGTGAGGCCCTAATGCTCAGCCACTCAGTCCTGAATGCATACCACCTGGTGGGAGAAACAGAAAACAAAAACCAAGCCAGCCAAACACCCCAGCCCACAACAGTACCCCACCCTCACGGGAAGCCTCCCGGCGACCACACGGACCTGGGCCAGAAAAAACAAAGCCCCCCTCCAGGGACCATGGCTGGAATGTTGGCTGGGAACAAAAAACACCTCCTGCAGCTTCAGTTTCGGCTCCTTGTGCTGACGATCCAGCTGGGAAAGGCCCGTCTCCAGGAGCTGTGCGTTACTGTGCTCTGACGACAGCTCCATCATCAGCTGCTCCACCTGCAATGTTAATTTCTTCATGCAGTCATTGATCATCTCAATGTTGAGCCTCTCCAGCTCTTCCCTCAGCTGGATAACGCATGCTTCCAGCCGCCTCTTCTCTGTCAACAGGGAACTCCGTGCCGAGACCATCACTCTCATCCTGGAGCTCATCCTTTCCCACCCTGAGCCTGTCTGCAGCAGACTGCTCCGCAGCTGACACTCCAGTGCAGAGACATCCTTTGTTGATTTTAATGGTCTTGCCCTCTGTTTCATTTAGCAAACCTGTTAGAGTCTCCACCTCTGACTGCATCTTTGTGTTCATTCCTGTCGACTCTTACTGTAGTTGTTCACTTTGCATAATTTTGGCCAGGAGTTCTTGAACCTGTGCACTCAGCCTTCTTCCGACTGTGTGTTAAAGTCTGCTTAGTCTTAAAACAAAAAAAAAAGACAAACACAAACAACCATACCAACCCCCCCTCCCCAGAGGACCGTCCCATCAAACCCCGGGAAGAGGAGAAAAGAAAAAACACAACCCAAACTTAAGCTTGCAAACAAAAAAAACCACTAACACCCCCCCCCCCCCCCCCCCCCCGGACGACATGTAGGGACCAACACCCCCCAGAGGACATCTCGCCAGCTCCAGGAGTAGTAACCACAGCCGAGGTCCCTCTGGGATCCAAAGCCACCCACGGGGACTCCCAGCGCCTCCCAGAGGACCGTTCCATCAAACCCCAGGAGACGCCCCCCCCATGACTAACAGACCCAGCCCCGGCCGTCTACGGCTAGATGGACCCACAGCCCTTTCCCCCCCAGAGGACACCACAGTCACACCCTGAGGGCGGAAACTGGGGGGAAAAAAAAAACATACAAACAAAACAACCCCAACCCCACCCCCTCAGCGCAGTGGAAACTGGAAGTACGTCCAGTGTCACCAACCACGGCTATACCCCAAAAGTCAACCCGGAGGAGTGGAACAGCGGTAATGGCGTATGGCACAAGACGGCGCCACCCCTCCGACTTTTAAACCAGCCACCAGCTGCGGGTATATTCCACTGCCCCTAACCTCAGCTACGCTGATGGCATACGGCGCAAAGGCGCGCTGAAGCCAGAGGTGGAACAGGGAATCAACAAAAAAAAACAACACCCCGAACCCCCCCCTCCCGGATGCAGAGGTCACCTGGGAAACACCCAGCACAACCAAACTGCACCACCCCAGCAACGCCGACAACCTACGGCTCACACGGCTGGGGCCAGAGGAGAAGACAGGGAAGTAAAAAAAAAAAAAAAAAAAAATACCCCAAACCCCCTCCCGGGTGCAGAGGTTACCTGGGAAACGCCCAGCATAACCAGACTGCACCACTCCAGCAACGCCGACAATGTACGGCTCACACGGCTGGAGCCAGAGGAGAAGAGAGGGAACAACAAAAACAAAAAAAAAAAGAAAAAAGAAAAAACAACCCAATTACCCCCCCCATCACTCCCCAGAGGACCGTCCCATCAAACCCTGGGAGGTGAAACCAAAAGAAATAAAAAAGACCAACAGGCAAACATAAAGTCACCTGGGTCAAACTATGCTCCAGACAGCCTGCATTTTCAACTCCACCAGACCACAGACAGTGCTTTAAAACCCACAAAAACAACAAATTAACCCCTGATAAAAACACCTCATACTAAAACAAGAAACGGATAATAGACCAATAAAAAAAAAACTAACATTGGCCTACATCGTCAAGTGCAAAGAATGGAAAAACATTGTGTTTTCCATCCTTTGAAGCTGAACGGTAATGTGACTCTGTCACCAACAGAGGGAGCCAAAGTGCCAAATAAGAAAATCCCCGTGGTAACAGAGTAAAAACCCATTCACATTGCTGTAAATAACAGCAGGTTATAACAAACAGCTTAAAGTGCAAACTAAATACCACCGGGGCTGCTACAACAGGCGTCGGAGCCAGCTGCACGGGAGGAGACGGGGCTACAGCCGTAACAGCGGGGTGTGACGCGACCCAAGCTGTGAACTCCGCCATGCGCGCACCAATGCGCACAACCCGGGCGGAGAGCACCCGCAACTGATCCCGGATCAACTCCAACATCTGTTGCAGCCTTCCCGGCAAAAATACCGTCTCTGCTTCCGCTGTTCCATTGTTAAATGGCCAGAGACTACTGTTATGTTTCGGACACGGTCGGAGCACCGACCCAGCGTTTGAAAGGACCCAGCATAAAATAAGCAGAGCACGGTTCAAAGGATAACAGAATTTAATAAACATAACAGTGTGCAGTGCTAAACAACTAAAAAGTCCGCGGTCTGGTGAGGTGGAAACACGGCGCGCTCTCAACAGCGCAAACGGTCCGGAGCCACAGCAGTTCGGACCCAGGGACCCCGCCGACACCCCCCAGGTGGCCGCGACAAACCGAGTCTGTGAAGAAAGAAAACATGAGGTGAGTCCAACTCCACACAGAGAGACACAACTCAAAGGTGCACGCAATCAGCAAACACTTCCTGGCTTAAATCTATACATCAGCTTCTCACCCTGCAGGCACGGAACAACTCAGTTCAAATCTCCACTGCAGCAGAAGCTGATTAGACAATTAGCATAACGTGACAGCTCGATACAACAAGGTGTGAGGGACACCAAATCCACTGTCATTACTTCATAAAAGTCACCAAAACCAAATTACCTCAGAAGTGTGCTAAAGAGTGTGAGACCTCACCCAATCCTTCACAGACTGTGGCGTCAAACCTGGAGCGGTCTCTGCGTCCGTGATGGTGAGATTGTTCTCCGGACGTCGATCTCACACGTCTGCTCACAAGGTCGAGTCTCTGGCAATCACACACTGTGCATTCAAGGTTTAAATGCAGCAATCTCTGATCAAGACAAAATACACCACAGCTGTGAGTCCTGATGACCTGCATGTGAAAACAAGCTTCAGGTGTTCAGGGTGAGGTCCTAATGCTCAGCCACTCAGTCCTGAATGCATACCACCTGGTGGGAGAAACAGAAAACAAAAACCAAGCCAGCCAAACACCCCAGCCCACAACACTAAAGACGAGAATGTGGAGATATTTTACTGCTAAAAACACACGAAGATACATCGACGTCCTGCCGTCTTTACTCACGGCTTATAACGAGAGTTATCATAAAAGCATTAAGATGAGACCGAATGAGGTTAATGCTCGAAACGTGGATCAAGTGTTTCAAAATTTGTACGGGGCATCCATCCGAAGTTTAAATATAAGGTCGGAGATATAGTCAGGGTCTCCAAGCTCAGGGGAGTTTTTGATAAAAAATATGAACAAAGTTTTACGGATGAAATGTTCACGGTGTCAGAATGTATACAACGTGCACCACCCGTTTATAAATTGAAAGATTATGACGGCGAGATCATTGAAGGTTCATTCTATGAACCAGAATTGCAGAAGGTTAAAATAGCAAAAGACAGACCGTATCAGGTTCAAGAAATTATTCGTGAACGTTTTACCAAGGGGAAGAAATTTGTATTTGTCAGATGGAAAAATTGGCCCGAGAAATGTAACTCCTGGGTTCCCGCGGACCAGCTGATGGCTGTATAAATATGAGAACATCTATCTTCAACCGACATATGAGAAATGGATCGGGATCTGAAACACGGATTTTATATGACTCTGCCTTCAAACGCCAGCCTAAAAGTATTCCCGGACAACTCAATTTCATGCTACCAGGTGGACTTGGCTCGACACCTGGATCTAGAGGGTGACTGGGATGTGGCGCTGACGGAAATTTCTTATCCGCACACCTGGTTAAATATGCCGGAAAAGCCTTGCTGTACGTTTCAGGTGAAGAAAATTACGGGCTTACCGGCCAAGAACAAACTCACCGTTCACTCGCAATTTTTTGACACGGGATATTACGATAACTTTGAGGTTATTGCAGCGTGGATAAACCCTCGTTTGAAGACTATAGATCCGAAGCTGACTTTAAAATATGACGATATCCAGAAAAAGTTTCTGTGGGAAGGAGACGGTACCTGCCAGGTATATTTTGAAGAACCGACGGCGTACATGCTGGGGATACAGCCTAATCAATGGCTGAGATGCGGACCCGGGGTCACGAGCTCTCCCCGCTACCCCGATATAAAAGCGGGCATGTATCACCTGTTCTGTTATACAGACGTTGTACAGCCTCAGGCGGTGGGCGGCGCTTTTGCTCCTCTCCTCCGAGCGTTCGAAATTGGAGGTCGATTCGGGGAAATAATTACAAAGAAATTCAACCCCGCTTATTACATCCCGGTCTCCAAAAGACATATTGAGACGATACGCATCGAAATCAAAAGCGATCAAGATTGACCGGTGAATTTCAGATACGGTAAAGTGGTTGTGACATTACATTTTAAACCGGCGGGATAAAAAAATGGCCGGGGCAGCGCACAAAGCCGACATTTATAGATTTGTGCCTTACTATGAAAATCAAGTCGGGAATGGCCTTCACGGCTTCCACGGTGCTCCTGTTATGTACGGGCGCGGGCTCGGGAACATATTTTCGAAACTGTCGCCGCTGATTAAACAAGGATACACGATCGCCAAACCTCACCTGAAAAATGCAGCTCGAAGCATCGCTTCCGACGTAGTGAGCCGCGTTGTTGAGAGGGCCGGACGGAGTCAGGAACCCGAGCAGCAGCGGGGGTCCGGAATCATGGTGCTCTCAAGAAGGCCCCGGAAACGCCCCCCGGGGAAACGGATCAAAACGGTTAAAAAGCGGAAGACCCCCGGAAAAAGCAGAACAGTTCAAAGGAAGCATAAGAAGAGGAGGTTGTCCGGGGATATTTTCTCTTAAACAATGTCTCTTTTGCGAAATAATTCCCCCAAATGCACCATGAGCGAATTGGATTTATTCGCCGTCCCCGGGACCCAGCTGTCCATCGAGCAAAGCCAATACGTTGAGGTCAGCCCGTTATCAGCCCTGACGGACACGGGCCCTATCGAGTTTTTTATCCCCGGAGACGGTGAGAGGTATTTAGACCTCAATAATACGCTGCTTTATCTGCGATTGAAAATTACAAACGCCGACGGGACTGATCTGGCTAATGACGCCCGCGTGGGGGTAATAAATTACCCTCTCAATACGATTTTCTCGCAAGTCAACGTGACTCTGGGTGACCGGCTAATTTCCCAGTCCAGCGCGACGCACCCGTACAGGGCGATGATTGAGACGCTGCTGAACTTTTTGCCCGCTTCATTGAAATCGCAGTTCACGGGCGGATTGTTTTACAAAGACACCCCGGGTCAGCACAATTCGACCGCTGTGGATGACGCTGGCCCGAATAAAGGTCTCGTGAGCAGAGTGCGCTTTAGCGCCGAATCGCGTGAATTTCAACTTCAGGGCCCGCTGCACGCGGACATATTTTTCTGCGAGAGGCTTCTTCTGAATAATGTTGATCTAAGAGTTAAATTAATTCGAGCCAGCGATGCTTTCTGCCTGATGGGGCTGGCTGCCTCCACTTTCAAGCTGAAAATTCTGGGCGCGTCCCTATTCGTTAAGAAAGTCACCGTATCCCCTGCAGTGAGATTGGGTCACTCCGCAGCTCTCATGAAAGGGAACGCCATGTACCCGTTATCACGAATCAACGTTAAGACTTACGTGATCCCCAGCCATTCCAGGATATGCAACCAGGAGAACCTGTTTTTAGGAACCATGCCCAAATATGTGGTTCTGGGTATGGTGAATCACAATGCATTCAGCGGGAGAAGAGATCTGTCCCCGTTTGAATTTGCACACTATGACCTGGAGTACCTCACACTCAGTCAAAACGGGAGACAGCTGCCGGCTAAAGCTTTCCAGCCTGAATTTAACAACGGACTCTCTGTCAGGGAGTTTTACAATCTCTACACGGCAACCGGGCGACACCTCAAGGACCTGCCTCTCTGTATAGACCGGGAGGATTTTGCACACGGCTATGCGCTGTACGTCTTCAATTTAAACCCGGAGGAGGACAGCGGCGCTCTGAGCCCCGTCTCCACAGGGACCCTGCGACTTGAGATGAGATTCAGAGTCGCGACTCCGCATACCACCACGCTGATAGTGTACGCGTGTTACGATTCTCTCCTGGAGATTAATTCCAAGCGACAGGTCCTTGTGGATTTTTACTGATGAACACCCTGGAATTGGACGCTGTTATGAGGGGCTTAATAGGAGACCTGTTCGCTGGTGTTTTTGCGTCTGCTGAGTTATTCCGGATCAAGCCAGACCCTCCCGTATATTTCATTGTAAACACCCACCCTAGACATTTACCGGGGGAACACTGGTTAGCGCTCACCGTTGAAAAAAATGGTCAAGCCACATTTTTTGACTCGTTCGGCCTCAGCCCGGATTTTGAATACTACCCTAAAAGCATCCTGCGATATCTGAAGAATCTCCCAGATGTTAAAAACATTCTGTATCACAACAAACAGCTTCAGCACGAGTTATCGGACGTATGCGGACAACACTGCGTGTATTATCTGTATAACAGAGCCACTGGGAAGTCGTACCAGGACGTGGTGTCTTTATACACCGAAAATACTATCGCGAACGATGATTTGGTTTCTGATTTTGTGAAAAGATATCATTATTGCCTTAAGAAAAGCTGCAATACCTCCTGTAACCAGCTAGCAGGGCCTTTGCATGAGTTTAAATATTGTCACGGCTTGTGTTAACCGGCGTTCCTATTATTTTATGTTTTTCCGTGTGAAAATGTAACCCCCGTCTTAGAACGCTCTCCCGATCATACCTTTAAAGTTTTATCGCGTTTGCACGCTTTAAACCCCCGTTATTAAGCGTAGAAAGAAGCATTGACCTTTGACCTTTGATTTTTTTTATGTGTGTTTTTTCACCTGAAAACGGGATGGATGTGTGAGAGCGGTCTCCCGATCATACCTTTAAAGTGTTATCGCGTTTGCACGCTTTAAACCCCCGTTATTAAGCGTAGAAAGAAGCTTTGACCTTTGATTTTTTTATGTTTTTTTGTGAAAAATGTTCCGGATGTGTAGAAAACGCACCCCCGATCATACCTTTAATGTTTTTCGTTTTTTGCATTGTTGTTATTAAGTAGAGAAGTGTTGAAAGTTGTTTTTAAACCATATGCCGAATAAAAGTGATGAAGGCCGGAGATGAGTTTCAGTCGGTGTTTTATTAGTAACAATATACAAAAACGTGTCTGACTGCGATGTATTTTAAAAAGTCTTGATCATAATATCCAGTCAGTTTTTAATTCGACACTTTCCTTTTATGGTGAGAAACCTTCCCAGCGTTGGAAGTCTTTTTTTTTCTTAAGTTTCTTCCTGGCCGGCGAATCGGTTAAAAGAAGGGTTTCATCCTGCGAGCTGCTCCGTCCTTTTTTAAGCTTCTGAAACTGCTCGCGGGCTTGCGGGTTTGATACGCACGCCACCGGAATGTTCCGCTCCTGTAAAATATTGAGGAACTTCACCCAGCCTGTAGGGGGGCTCGATTTCTTGAACGAGGATCCGAGATGTTTCATAAGATCTATGGCGTGAGACCCCCTCACGACTTTCCCCTTATAAATAAATTCCCCCGATGGACTCCAGCGCGTATCACCCATCGACAATTTCCTCATAATATATTCAGCGTTTCTACGCTCTCTGGAGGGGATATTCTTCAGGACCTCTGTCACAGTCTCATCCAGCTCCTCCTCCTCAGGTTGCTTAGCGACGCGAGTCTCTTGCGTGGGTGAAATGCGTGATTTGAGTTCCCCCTGTTTGATCAGGGTTAAATAGCGCTGCAGCAGAGCCTCATACTTTTTAATTTTTTCATAAGGGGAGTGAGCACGTTCCTCCAGCACGGCCCGCATTCGCGAGTCTAAATCATTTTCCGCCGTTTGATGTTATTTCCGCTCGGCAGAACGGAATGTCCGAGTTGAAGCATCTGTTGAGGAGTCAGTAAAAACATCTTTTGCGCCGCTTTGAACGCCATTATCCTCTGGGTACTATTAGACTCGTTATAACGGGCAGGGCCGCAGCGAGCAGAGGCAGGAGAAAGCCGCCCGTCTGAATCAGCGCTCCCCGCTTCTTTTTGTAACTGGTTTTTCTGTCGGCCAGAAGACGTAAAACTCTTTTTCGTTTTTTCAAGGCACGGAATTGAGAGTCGCTCAAGGCGATATTCCCCTTTAATATATTCAAAGCGATCTCGGATAAAGTTTTCAGAAGCTCCGGCCTGCAGGTCTTCAGGCTGTGGTGACGCTCCCTCGCCCCGGCTCTGATTAGCGCTTTAAGAGCGGGGTCATTCCTTTTTAAAAGAGAGCTCATATCCGTTTATCTTTCTGTAAATAAACCGCGGGCCACTCGTGCGGGAGTAATCCCGATCTCAGTCTGAACTGATCTGGACACTCCTGCATGCAATCCAGTAATAAATACCCATAAGGTACGCTCGTAGCATCATCAGGAGCCTCCAAAAAAAATTGTTTTCTGCCGGGAAACATTTGCTGAGCCAGAATGTTCATCTGTAACTTGTCTCGGGGGGTTTTAAACAGCACCATATAATTACAATTCAAACTGATGGTTCGACTGTATTTCCCTTTATGAAACACGTTCTGTGTGATCATGATGACGCTCATATTCAGGTGATGTCTGTACTGGGTGAAAATTCTTACAACTTCAGGATGATCCGTTGCTTGAAAGATGAGATCGTCCAAAATAACCAGATGGCTCTGACCTTCAGGGAAAAGGCTGTCGTCCAGAAATGAGTCAGGGAGTCCTCTTACAAATTTAATATTTTTATTCTTCAGTTCAGAATACAGAGCTTGTTCAGACGTATACAGCCATACAATGTTGTCAGGCACATATCTCATAGCGTGGCTACAATTTTCCAGAAATGTTTTCACAAACACAGTCTTTCCCGAACCACTCGGTCCAACGATGAGACAGGAGAATGGAGGCTGAAGTCTGGGGTCAATCTCCACCGTATTTCCCGAGTGAAACATGTTTCAAAATCCGAACGGTTCGGTTTCCCCGTCCTTTAAAAGACGCCGCTTGTCATACACCACCCTGAAGGATTTTTGAAATGACACGTTTGTCAAACTGAAACTGCTTTTATGACGTTTAATTCCCTGCTGCGGTGTTTTGATAGATGCAGCGAGGGCGGGGTCTTTTATATAACCCTCGACCAGGTCTTTGACGCTGTCAAAGTTTATCTTCTGGCAGCTCTCATGGGTTTGAGTGATCCCCTTCACACGCATGACCATTTTACCTCGTACGGTTTTATATGCGTAACTTTTAGGCCCCGCTGTTGCAAACTCTGTGATGACGTCACCGTTCAACTCGTCGGTGAGCTGCCCCAGATAATTACCAGTAGGCAGCGGGGTTTCACCCCGCCTACAAACATAAATCAGGCTATCGGTATCATAATACAGAATCCTGTCAGGATTTGCCACAGCCTCCATAAAACCGCACAAGGTCAAACGCACGTACGCCGTTGTAAACGCTGCGATGAAAATATTGACGGCTTTACCCGGTCGGCTGACGTACCGCGGGCCGTACCTCCATTGAACCATAGCCACCTGACTGCTGAGGAATGTTAGATATGTGACCTCGTACTCTTCAGAAAACAGATACCTGAACAGATTGTCAGCTTTTTTAACGAGCGAGGTCTGCGTCAGATTTGACCTCTGGGCGAATTTCCCCCAGAAGGAGTTGAGGCAGATCTTAGCCATCTGCCGTTTTGCCGGATTGTGACTGATTTTTTCTGGGTCTAAATGAATCTTCTGATTCAGCCAGTAGTCTTTATCAAATTCGGGAGGGAAACCGGAGGCTTCCTGCTTCTGTTTTAAGAAGGTGTTTATGTACCCCTCAAAGATTTTATCACTTTTTTCCTCAAAATGCCAGACTTCAAAAATCTTAGCTACAACGTAGCCTGTATCCAGAGCTTCGTGGAATTCCGGGGTCGTCCAAGTCCCAGACAGAGCTCTCTGCTGCTGACTGTGTGCACACTCCAGCTTGATTATTTTCATCAGCGCAGGTGCGACACAGAGTAAACACCAGTTTACCGTGAGGAGTTCTGTGTGGGAGGACGGGGAATTTTAGCCCCCGGGGCGGATACACGAGGGCTTTGATGAGCCCGAAATAAGTCCTGGGGTCTCGGAAATTTCTCTCAATAATTTCCGGATGCCCCGTGGGATATGTGAAATTTACGTTAACGTAAGGATACAGCGAGGTCACGTCGACGTAATAGACCCTCTCATCTTGCTTAGCCGTGTACCTCAGACGGGACGCGCAAGTCCGACCGCCGTATAAAGCGTCGCGAGGTTCAAGGGGCGGCGGTAACCCCCTGCGGCTGAGGAAACGGCGAACGCTCTCATCCCTCAGCCTCATTTCAAGCCACTGATGTTCCCAAATTACGCTGAGAGTGACGCCCGGCATAGCCCGCAGAAAGGCTATTTTTTTCTGACACGCTGCGTGGATCTCTCCAAATGAGGTGTTTGTGAGAGGGTTTATTTCGTGCTGTGTAAAACACGTTGCACACCCGTGGTAAAAACACCCGAGAAACTCCCACACTTTTATCCGTCCGTCAATCTGAGCATACCCATCAACATAACAACCTCCTATTTTTTTCTCGCCCCTGTTTAGAGCGTGATCGACGGCAATGTTTTGCGTCTCAGCAACCCATTCTAACCACTGCACGGCCACGTCCGAATATTTTTTATGCCTCGTTGTATAATTGTCGGCGGAGGGGATCGCCAGCGTTTTTGGAGCGAGAAAGTTAGTTTGGAAGACTTTCATACACGCCGAGGCGATTGTAACGCAGCTAAAAGGATCCACGCGTGTTTCAGCAATGAATTCAGCCATAAATTTGGAGCAGGCTGCAGCCAGGATTTTTGTATTGTTATCACAATACATAACGGCCTCGGCTTTAAAATCGAAAATTGCGGGCGGTTTTTGCACACGTACCACGCGTTAAATTCCTCTCTTTCTCCCTCTGACATATTTGCGACCCCGTAAGCCGCAGAATCAGGGTACGGCCCGACATAGTTCAGATTTTTTTCTGAACTGAACAGGTGCGGAAAGTAACCTTTGCAGACGATTTCGTCTTTCAGCCGGATTCCCAGGGCTTTAGGCATCTGAGATAAGCGCATTGTAAGGAAAGATAACAAATCTATATATTTCTGTTTAAAGGCGGCGTCTGTCATGAGTAATAGTTTACACCCGGTCATAATCACAGCGGTGGTTACGCCCTGCTGGACTAAATACTTTAGAAGCAGATAGCCGTCAAAACCTTTTGAGTTGTGAGTGATGAACATGTATTCTTTGAATTTTCTCGTTCTAAAATGTTTAAAGAAGCGGGCTACGCAGTCTGTCCCCCATGCGCTGTTACAGCGCTGACGTAAAACGGCACGTGTTCCCCGTTATTATCGACATACGTTTCAAAGTCATAAAAAACGTATTTCTCTGAATGCATCTCTTCAGCTTTGACCGGCGTCATATAGCAGAGGTGACTCTCGCCTGGCTCCTGGAGAGCCTCGCCGCATATATGACACCTCTTCTGCTTACACACTTCCGGAGTGCTGTTTTTAGAAAATGCTATGTAATACTTGCGTCTACATCGAGGGCATTTTTTTCTGTTATCACACACATTAACGAACTTACCGGCGGAAGGACGATACTTCGGCTGTTTATGCAGGCTGTAACAGGCGGGCGAGCGACACTTCTTGTTACATTCGCTGCAGAATACCGGGTTATTTCTCTCGTAACACTGCGTGGATTCACAAATTTTACAATATGACGGACAATTATGGGAGGCGGGGTTATTGTAGCCCTCAAAGCAAAACTCACATATCTCACTCCCAAAAATCTCTTTAAATCGGTGATTCGGTAAAAATGATTATTAAACAGAAAAACGAAAAGAGTTTTCTGCTGCGCCGGTATTCCTGTTTGAAATTTTGTCAGCTTTCTCTCCCCTTCAGCTCTGAAAAACACCACTATTTTACAACCCAGAACGTTTTCAAATTTTCCCACCTGCTCTAAAGATACCGGCGTAGCAGCCGTTAATCCGACGCTAATTTGTAACGCCGCGCTGCTCCGCCTCGTGTGTAGTCAGATGAGGATTCAATAATTGAACGAGGCTTATCACGAAACATAAACTGTTCTCAGGATTATACACGATATTAAGGCATTTGGATTTTTTCCTCAGAACCTCATGATGGAGGAGGTCATCTATTCTGCGTTTCCCCGCGCCGTTCTGGTTGCGGATGACTTGGACCACTAATTCCAGAGACTCGTCGGATAAAACGTTGGAATTCGATTGTATCAATCGTTCTAGCAGATTTTGGAAGCCCGTCACATCGCCCGCGTCGTTATATGAGCTGATCAAAGCGGCCTCGTTGTAGACTGAGTCCCCACGAATCTCCATTTGGATAAAGTCCCCGGCCCTGGCGTGTGTTAAAGCCTTTTCGACCGAGTTCTGAAGAGTCCCAATGACGTTACAATAAAATTCCGCATAGTCGGGAATTTCGTCGACGCGCTGGAAATTTAGAGGCTGCCTGATTTTGATATTGTTAAAAGCCGGTCTCCTGATGACGTTAGCAGCTCCACCGCCCGTCATGGGAGAGTGTCGGCTGGACCCCGTTCGTGCATCATCCCCACTTTCCATCAAAACAGAGATTGCCGTGTTTATCGGGGTTAAACGAGCTCTGTTTAAAATATCTTCTCCATGCGCATTGCGCGGGGAGGGACTTCTTAAAGGTGAAAAACGCGATTTAATTCATCCACCGCGGATTGGACGTGAGGATTAACTTCACACGCGAGGAGGTTTACGGTGTTATTTAGAGGAGTCAGACGTACCTGGTTCAACGCCGCGGGACCGGACTCGTCTGGAGGCGGGGTATGCGGGGGGTCAGGGGGCTCTTCAGTATCAGACTGGACCGTCGAATTTATCGCGTTAATCACAGAAATGATGTAGGGGTTAATTTCTTCCGATTCTCGTTCAGCCGCCAAATTGTTAAGAGCATCAGTTAGAGGTGTTAAACGAACACGGCTTAAAAGTCTCTCTCCGAACTCGATGTTATTTCGAGGCAGTGAATTTAACGCCTCGGGTAATGGGCCATCTGTTCCAGGAGCGCTCCCCGCTGAGTCGATTATTGAAGCGTTTAAATCCAGTACACGTCCGAAGTTATTTTCCCGACCTGAATTCTCTTCTTCCATCTTTTAAAATCCGTACCAGGATGAATCTACCTCAAGAAAATCAATTCATATACCTCTTCAAAATGAATTCTCCCGTTCCATCGGAATAAGAAAAAAACAGAATACACATTTTCAAAAAAGTTGCGAGATGGGATTAATCCAGCTAAGAATACCTTCGAGCCTTGCGTCTCGGTGGAAAATAGACGGTCTCCCTCCACCGCGTGCTGAAAAAAAAGAGAAAAACGTTAGTTATTAAATATTTAAAATAAATAAATACATAAACTCCGACTCCTTACCGTATAAATCCGTGGATCGTTTTACGGTTCTCTGCCGCTGACCCGCTTCTCCATGGGCTGTAACAGAAAAAATCGGGTTATTCCAGAGTTTTAACCGTGATTTAATTTCGGTCGGTGTACTTACATCTGCGTGGTGAAGTCGGGGCTTCCAGCCTTCGAACTTCTTTAGGGGGGCTCTGACTTGATTTCTAGAATTAAAATAAATAAATAAATAAAAAGCAGCACCCTCGCAAGCAGATATTCTGTAATATTTCAAATATATTACCGAGGCCGGGTCCAAATGCACTCTGGAGCGTCTGCGTGGTTTTGTCTAAAAAAGACAGTTTCAGACCGCGTGCATCATTTAAAAACAGTCATTTGTATCAAAAAAGATTACTTAAATCACTTACCCTGAAAGCTGATGTGGTTTTCGCACACTGCTCGAAGACGAGAAAACTTAATTAAACTACATGGTTTTTCAGGACCAGGGGATTTTTTTTTTTTTTTTACCGCAAATTAATTCTATTTTATACCCATCGCGGGGTCCAGGCGCCTTCACTCTTCACCGGTCATAGTGGAAATGAGCGGTGACTCCTTCCCACAGGGGGACGTGACTGAGAAGAAACTTTGTTTTTTCCGCCTTCATCACCTCGGGCGGCATTTCCGATCAGCGGGTGTCCCGCAGCCCCTGATCGATCACGTCCCTCCAGGCCAGACACCTTGTAAAAAGACCCGTAGAATAAGCTTTGTTTTTCCGTCTTCAAACAAACCCAGCGAATGACCCCGTCATCAGGAAATCGGATGTAATAAAACATTCAAGCTTCAACCAAAGATTCAAGTTTCTCTACTATGTTATAAAAGACCATCCGGCGTGACACCCCCGCTGCGCAGGTCACACGCACACACACGCACACAGCTAGCGTCTGCAACAGGTATTACAGCCGTGGGGTCATGTTTCCGTGAGTAGCTCTATGCGTGGGTATTTGACTGAATTAAAGAATTAAAAAACAGAAAAGGAGACATTAATTTAAGAATTAAAAAATATTAAAGGGGTATTAAAATATTCGTGTTTAATCACTAATTGAAGAAAACCTCCCATAATTGTGCAAAAGATACGGTATGTTTTAATCCTTCTTTAATTGAGGCATTAAAAACCATAAAAGGACGCGCTTTAATTTAAGAATTAAAAAATATTAAAGGGGTATTAAATATTACACACTGATTTATGTTTAATTATTTCAGAATTAGTTAATTCTTTAATACATTAAAAAAGATCTAGGTATTTTTTTAATCATTCTTTAATTCATGAAATAAAAGGACATTAAAATATTAGACCCAGGTGGGAGGGGAGGTAGGGCTTTGAGGCGGAGCTTGGGGTGGGGTTAGGGGAGGTGCTAGGGGCGGGGTTAGGGGTGGAGCTTGGGGGCAGGGTTAGGGGAGGAGCTAAGGGTGGAGCTTGGGGGCGGGGCTAGGGAAGGATCCAGGGCGGGACTAGGGGAGGAGCCAGGGGCGGGGCTTGGAGGCGGGACTAGGGGAGGGGTTAGGGGCGTGTTAGGGGCGGGACATAGTGATGTAATCGATTCCGATTGGCTGTGATGTCATAAGGGGGCGGGACTTAGTGACGTAGTCGATTCTGATTGGCTGACAGGGCCATAAATCAGTTTTTGACATAAGGTCTCTCAGTTTTCTCTCTGGCCTCTCTTCATTGGCTTCCTGTTAATTCTAGAATAGAATTTAAAATTCTTCTTCTTACTTATAAGGTTTTGAATATCAGGTCCCATCTTATCTTAAGGACCTCATAGTACCATATCACCCCAATAGAGCGCTTCGCTCTCAGACTGCAGGCTTACTTGTAGTTCCTAGGGTTTTTAAAAGTAGAATGGGAGGCAGAGCCTTCAGCTTTCAGGCTCCTCTCCTGTGGAACCAGCTCCTAGTTCGGATCAGGGAGACAGACACCCTCTCTACTTTTAAGATTAGGCTTAAAACTTTCCTTTTTGCTAAAGCTTATAGTTAGGGCTGGATCAGGTGACCCTGAACCATCCCTTAGTTATGCTGCTGGGGGGTTCCCATGATGCACTGAGTGTTTCTTTCTCTTTTTGCTCTGTATGCACCACTCTGCTTTTAATCATTGGTGATTGATCTCTGCTCTCTTCCACAGCATGTCTTTTTCCTGATTCTCTCCCCTCAGCCCCAACCAGTCCCAGCAGAAGACTGCCCCTCCCTGAGCCTAGTTCTGCTGGAGGTTTCTTCCTGTTAAAAGGGAGTTTTTCCTTCCCACTGTTGCCAAGTGCTTGCTCACAGGGGGTCGTTTTGACCGTTGGGGTTTTTCTGTAATTATTGTATGGCTTTTGCCTTACAATATAACGCGCCTTGGGGCAACTGTTTGTTGTGATTTGGCGCTATATAAATAAAATTGATTTGATTTGGTTTGAAATCTGTGAAAGTTGAGCTAGTTTGCCATGAGGCATTTGGGGGACTAAATCCTAAATTTAATCTGATTTCTGGCATTAAAATCCGCTGTTCCTCTTCACCATGAAGCTTTGGCTGCTGATTAGGGATGGGTGTTGAATACCGGCTCCTTTTAAGAATTGTTAAGATGAAAAAACACTGAGAGTGGGTGCAAGTGATTGCATCAGCATACACAGCGCAGCTCATCTGATTGATTATAAATGAGATGTTAAATCTATGGAACAACATACTTTTACAGGTGCTCATAAGAAGGAATGAACATGCAACTGTTTTACCAAGCTATTACACTATAAACATTACAAATAATTACCTTTTAGGCTGTTCCAAATATGTTCTTCACCTCATGCAGCACAGGAAAAAGAGAGAAAGAAAAGCGGCAGCTCAAATGGTCCTCTGTGATTCCTGAAGTGATTAGAGGTGTTTTCAACAGCCAAACTCTGACAGAAAATGTTTAATCCGCTATGAAATAATTATTTTAATATACAGCATCCAGCATGCAAAGCAGATGGGATTGTCACGACGAAATGCGCAAGAGGGTGGAGCCAAAATAACCTGTCCAAAATAGCCTGTCCTGTCCTCGTAGCTGCCAGGTACTCAGATAATGGTCTTCTAACAGCCTCGTCCTCACCACTAACGTCCTCGTTTGTCCTCATAGTAGCCCGTACACAAACTGCCCTGCGCTGTTTTTGCTAAATTTTGAACTTCCTGAAATTAGCACTACGCTCAGCGATGAGCCTTGTGAGCCAAATATTCTGCCTCTAAAAGCTACTATTCTCCCACGTTTGTTGAATAACTGGACTCGCGCAAAAAAAGAAAAATGCTACATAGCTCATTATTCATTTTTCCTTATTTGGTGGAACCAGGGCTTATGGAGTTGCATTTGTCTCATTAATATCGAAAAGGAAATGCTTTTTTTTGTTTCTATTTATGTCCAGAGATCTAGGATCCATCATGTACATCAAGGATTCCATTGAAGTTGGGACGTTGTGTAAAGTGTAAATAAAAACAGAATACAATGATTTGCAAATCCTCTTCAGCCGATATTCAATTGAATACACCACAAAGACAAGATATTTAATGTTCAAACTAATAAACTTTATGGTTTTTGTGCAAATATTTGCTCATTTTGAAGTGGATGCCTGCAACACATTTCAAAAAACCTGGGACAGTGGTATGTTTACCACTGTGTTACATCACCTTTCCTTCTAACAACACTCAATAAGCGTTTGGGAACTGAGGACACGAATTGTTGAAGCTTTGTAGGTGGAATTCTTTCCCATTCTTCCTTGATGTACAACTTCAGTTGTTCAACAGTCCGGGGTCTCTGTTGTCATATTTTGAGCTTCATAATGTGCCACACATTTTCAATGGGCGACAGGTCTTGACTGCAGGCAGGCCAGTCTAGTACCTGCACTCTTTTACTATGAAGCCACGCTGTTGTAACACATGCAGAATGTGGCTTGGCATTGTCTTGCTGAAATAAGCAGGGACGTCCCTGAAAAAGACGTTGCTTGGATGGCAGCATGTGTTGCTCCAAAACCTGGATGTACCTTTCAACATTGATGGTGCCATCACAGATGTGTAAGTTTTGGAACTTTGCACTGGATGGTCTTTTTCCTCTTTTGTCTGGAGGACACGACGTCCATGATTTCCAAAAACAATTTGAAATGTGGAGTCATCAGACCACAGCACACTTTTCCACTTTGCGTCTGGCCATTTCAAATGAGCTCAGGCCCAGAGAAGGCGGCGGCGTTACTGGATGTTGATGTATGGCTTTCGCTTTGCATGGTAGAGTTTTAACTTGCACTTGTAGATGTAGCGACGAACTGTGTTAACTGACAATGGTTTTCTGAAGTGTTCCTGAGCCCACGCGGTAAGATCCTTTACACAATGATGTCGGTTTTTAATGCAGTGTCGCCTGAGGGATTGAAGGTCACAGGCATTCAGTGTTGGTTTTCGGCCTTGCCGCTTAATGTGTAGAAAGTTCTCCAGATTCTCTGAATCTTCAAATTATATTATGGACTGTGGATGATGGAATCCCTAAATTCCTTGCAATTGAACGTTGAGAAACATTGTTCTTAAACTGTTGGACTACTTTTTCACGCAGTTGTTCACAAAGTGGTGGTCCTTGCCCCATCTTTGCTTGTGAATGGCTGAGCCTTTTGGGGATGCTCCTTTTATACTCAATCATGACACTCACCTGATTCCAAACAGGTGTTCTTTGAGCATTCATCAACTTTCCCAGTCTTTTGTTGCCCTGTCCCAAATTTTTTGAAACGTGTTGCAGGCATCCATTTCAAAATGAGCATATATTTGCACAAAAACAAAGTTCATCAGTTTGAACATTAAATATCTTGTCTTTGTGGTGTATTGAATTGAATATAGGTTGAAGAGGATTTGCAAATCATTATATTCTGTTTTTATTTACATTTTACACAATGTCCCAACTTCATTGGAATTGGGGTTATATTTACTTTAAGACTCAATAAAATGTTGACACAGAAGACCTGTAAAGCCTACTTTTAGTACACAGAAAATTCACAAGAGGTATTGATAAAGAAACAGTAAGCAGAATCAAAAATGGCATCAATATCGATCAAAACCCATCCCTACTGCAGAAAGACACCAAGAGCAGACTAGCCAAGGCAAGATTGCAACCTATTTGGAAGTCAAAACAGCACAGCCAACAGACAAAGTTAAGAATATATAAGAGCAAAATCAAATCCATCTTGATGTATGGCAGTGAATCTTGAAGAGGTACCAAATCTGACATGAGCTTAATGCACCCCCCCAACGCGCACGCACACACACACACACACACACACAAAAAGAAGCCCGTGTTTTTTGGATTGTCTGACGTCTGTGTGTCTCATGCCTTTCAGGAGTGTTGTCGTTCCGGTCAAGAAGCCACCACCTGGCAGTTTGTCTGTTAACACGGTTGGGACACCCACTACCAGTGGAGCAGCCACTGCTGGTAGCACTCCAAATATCTTTGCCGCTGCTACGGCAACACCCAAGAGCATGATCAACACAACAGGTGAGCGCTGGCACAGTCCACACATCTTCTTCAAACCTATAGACAGGTGAAGACATTAAAGGTTTTTACCCACTAGCTTGAAGGGCCAGTAAATTAGAGATTTTCTAGCTGTTTAAGCCTTCAGATTTAGTGGCCCACTTCTGGAGTTGATTGGGCAACCTTTGAACAGTTTGTGAAAATTCTTCTCACCTTCTCATTGAACATTGTGAAGGAAGACAGCACATATTCTTTCTGTCAATTAGAACAGAATCATAAACCTGACAGCGTTATAACTGTATGGTAAAATTTCACAAACAAAATTGGCATGCTTGTAACTGGAAATGACTATAGGGTTGTGTTCGAAGCAGCCAGACAGCACCAAGATCAGGAAGAAATTACTTTTATTGGGAAACCAAATATGCTTTTTCCTGGTCCTGTTTGAGCAGGCCAATAGCAGTATCACAAACTTTGGTTTCATTGTTGGACCACTGAGCAAATGAATTATGAATTTTAGTAGCCCAAATTGAACCCAAACCCAAAACAACAGGCACAGCGTTAAATGAAAACACTGACAATTTTCAACCTAGGCTCTATTTTTAAATTTTTTCGGGGGTCATCTTTTCATTTGGGACAAAAATTTATTTCATCTGTGCATTATTGATTTAAAGTGGAAACACCTTCATGGGCAAACCAGCTATTGGACCGGGCAAATACAAACAGGTGAAAATCTCATTTGAAGTGTCCAGTAGCACGGTGAGGTTTGTCAATAAGGAGCGGAGTCTTACAGCTCTCTGTTCATGCGATTTCTGGCTTTAAGGTACTGTTTAATTTCAATTTATTTTCATTTATATAGCTCCAAATCCCAACAAAGTTGCCTCAAGGTGCTTCACACAAGTAAGGTCTAACCTTACCAACCCCCAGAGCAAGCACATAGGCAACAGTGGTAAAGAAAAACTCACTCTGAGGACTAACCTTACCAACCCCCAGAGCAAGCACATAGGCAACAGTGGTAAAGAAAAACTCACTCTGAGGAAAGTAGAGAAGCTTGGATCTTTGACTGGACTGGGTTGCTTGACATGAGGACGTTTTGCTTCTAATCGCAGAAGCTTCCTCAGCTAAAATTCTTGCTCTGGTAGTCTGACTTCTGTCTTGACTCTTGTAGAGAAGAATAACAGAAGCCACAAAAGCTGGAGTTTTAAACCTAACCAGACCCCTCCTACCGAGAGGCTGACTGCTATTGGCTAGTGACTAAACAACTGCTCTAATTAGCACCTATTGTGCTCTAGTTAGCACCCTCTTAATGACAGGGCAGCTGTCCCTCCTGACGATGTGACTGCTGCTTCTCCTGACAATGTGAATGACTCATTACCATGAACAAAAGACTGAAACCACTTTGACCTGAGTACCCCATTGTGAACAGGGGACAAAGCGTGTCTCAGACCCCCTCCTCAGTTAAGACTGGGTTTCAGTTGTTTCACATACAATGCCTCCTTCACTCCCCTCTCAAACCATTTCTTTTCTCTGGCTAAGATTTTAACTTCCTTGTCCTCAGACGTGTGGTTAGTGTCTTTAAGTTGGAGATGAACTGCAGACTGAGGTCCACCGGCGCCCTCTCTGCAGTGCTGGTATAGCCTTTTGTGCAACGGCTGCTTAGTCTCACCTATGTAGTGTTCGTTACAGTTTTCCTGACATCTGGCAGAATACACTACATTGCTCTGTTTGTAACTAGGGATCCTGTCCTTAGGGTGAACTAATTTCTGCCTCAAGGAAAGTGTTAACAGGTTTAAAGTAAAGTGGGATTTTGTGCTGTCTGAAGATCCTCTGTAGTTTTTCCCCTACTCCTGCTAAATAAGGGAGATACACTCCTCTTCTTCTTGGCTCCGTCTCCTGTCTGTCTGGTCTCTTTGTTCTTTGGGACTTCTGCACTTTATCCAGGGACCATCGTGGGTACCCACATACTGTGAGGGCTTTCTGGACATGTAGTTTTTCTTTAGCCTTTCCCTCTGTAGTTGTGGGCACCTGTAGGGCTCTGTGTTGAAGAGTCCTGATAACCCCGGCCTACTTCTGTTGTTCTTCTCTACAAGAGTCAAGACAGAAGTCAGACTACCAGAGCAAGAATTTTAGCTGAGGAAGCTTCTGCGATTAGAAGCGAAACGTCCTTGCGTCAAGCAACCCAGTCCAGTCGAAGATTCAAGCTTCTCTACTATGGAAACCACTTGGACAACTGAGAGCCTTCACAGAAATCACTCTGAGGAAGAAACCTCAAGCAGACCAGACTCAAAGGGGTGACCCTCTGCTTGGGCCATGCTACCAGCACAAATGACAAAACAATTCATAAAACTGTTAACTGTTACGAACATACAGAATTTTACACAGTTTAGTGCCCTCGTATTTGCCTGATCTACTGCACCTTATGTACTGGCTTGTGCTCTGCATTCTTGGAACAAGGGCTGTGTGTTCTGAGAGTGAAGAAGAAATCAGCTTGCCACAGAACCTTTTATCGCGCACCTTTTTTTGTGGATCAGTTTGACCATTTAGATAAGGCAGCCTGATTATGTGGATTCCTTTATGTCCATGTTAAAAACTCACCTGTTTTCTTCATACAGTTGAGGTGGATGTAGGTGTGTAGACATTTTTTGAATACTTTGTTAGTTTCCTGTTGTTTTTGTATTTGTTTTAATGTGTTAACTGTTTTAATTCTTAATTATTTTGTTGTTGTTGTTTGTTGTTGGGTGCTCACCCCAGTGTGCCTGCTGATGTTGTGCCTTGCGCTTATGAAGCACCTCGTGGTGACTTGTATTGAGTTGGCGCTGTATAAATAAAACTGAATACACAATAAAACAGAATTGACTTGTTTCTGATAGAAATGTTCAATAATAAAACTAGCCAACAGTGTGCTCATTAAATATTTTTGTCAAGAGTGAAGAGATGACTCCCAAAATATTTATTTAAAAAAAAAAATAGAGCAGTGGTTGAAAAATTCTTTAATATCTACTCCTGCATGTCTTTTTTGACTTTGTAACAGTCAAATCTGTGTCCTTGTGAGTGTTTGTCTATGTATTTGCACAACATTGACTTGGTGGCAACAGAGAGACGCCTGCGCTACACCAAGATGTTTGCCCAAACATCCTGCAACCATTCAAAAGCTGCTCAGTGAAGCCAGATGGATTTATTTTTTTCCACCTGCTTGTGTCAGAACGTCTCTGTGCTCTGATCTGTTGCTGGTTGACAACCAGAACAAACTGGAAGAATAACAAACTAAACAAATAACAGGTGCAGATGGTTTGTTTTAGCTTATTTCTGGCCAAAATAAATCGTTTGGTGGATCCAGACAATTCTAGAAAAGCATTAAAATTCTTCACGCAAGATTCGTGTTATGGTTAGATGGGAACTCTGAGTGCATTTTCTCCACCAACACAGACCTGAATCAAGAAGCTTTTTTCCTCTCCTCTTTTTTTCCTATCCAGGTGCCGCAGACTCCGCCTCTTCTTCCTCCTCCTCATCTTCTTCATTTGTCAACGGTGCCACCAGTAAGAATCTGCCAGCTGTGCAGACAGTGGCACCAATGCCAGAAGACACCATGGAGAACATGAGGTCAGAGTTCTCTCACACTCAGTAAATCGTTAAGCGCTTCAACCATTCACTTTCTGTTTCCGTTCTTGTTTTTCATTTGTTTTTGTTTTTTTTTGTGTGTTTTTGTTTTTCTGTTGATTTCTTTGTTTTCTGGGATCCCTGTCTGATTTTTACATCGCACATTTAAAAAAAAATTATGTCGAAAGATTATCATCAACAATTTACTTTCACAATTGCTACAAAAAAAAAACAGTAATATGCAGTGATGAAAATGTTCATTAAATAACCAGATTTCCTATTTGAGTGTTATAGATGTTACGTTGATGTGACTTATTTGTTTGGACCCTATTGAAAAAACTTTGTTTGCGTTAGCATGTGCGTACGCATTGGCAGCAGTTAATGCTAACAGTCTCATTAACCACAGGTAACCCTAACTTCAGCCATCGTTAGCATCAATAATTGTCTTAACGTTTTTGTCAGTGGTACATTTCAAACCTGGAAATTTGGTCATTTTCAGAAAACTTTCATCACTAACGATTTTATTTTTTTGGAAGATGAGCTAACAAGATACACTTGTGTATTGCAACAATGCAAAAACAGAATCGGAACACATACGCAAAAACCGTCATATTTCAGGCATTCTGAGATAACTGCTAAACTTTTTAAATGACACACCATGTTAATATGAACTGAAATGCTGAATTAAATGTTTAACAGCCTGCCTGACCAAAAACTTTATGGGTGGCAAACACTCATTCCACCTTGGAATAAATCATTGATGCTAAATTTATTATTGGCCTGAAAACAATAAGTTTAGCCAACTTTATTTCAGCCAATAAAGGTAGTCCTACGATACACACATTATCACATGCACCTCACTCAGTTATGTAAATGTCAAGTGTATAAAAAAAATGTTGTTTACTTGGTTACCTATGTTTAATTTTTTATCAATGTCAGCTATTGTAATTTAGTTAAGAAATCAATTTGAAAATTTATTGTGACTATAGATTTTGTGTATTTTCTCTGTAGGCATTTTATGATTTTCTGTATATATAAAAAATAATTAAAACATTTAAGGTAATTACTTGGTTCCTACTGTTACTGACTTTCTGTGTGCTCTTTCCTTAAATAGTCTGTAAGGTGCACACAGTTGTGCGCACATGCGAGTGACTGAATGCATGTGTGTGTTTGTGTGCCTGTCTATATATATGTGTGTGTGTGGTTTGTGTTTGCAGTGCCTATTGTGAGGTGGCGCAGTGCGCGCTGCGCAGCAGTCAGACGCCCCCTGAGCTCAAGTCTTTTAGCTCTCTGGCAGGCTTCCAGACAGCTCCCCGAGATGCAGGACAGTGTTTTAGGCAAGGAGATACTCGTCCTGTCCCTTCTCTGCCCCCACTTCTACTACACAACCCCTCCCACGTCAAACCACCACTAAGTGTTGCCAGTAAGCCATGTGAGAAAGGACAGACATCTTCAGTAGATAAAATCACATTTGGCTCATAGAATTTGCTGCACTGTCATTTCTGGCATTTTATGGACATTTTCTCACACAAACCCCCAACTCCTATCTGCAAATAACACATAGTACTTCTTTGCTTAGACTAACGTACGTGGGGCTGTTTTAACCTGTGATGAAACTCTAACAACACCGGACTCATCTGATGTTCTGAGTAGGTTAAAGGATGAGTTAGGACACGTGCTTGAACACA
Source organism: Thalassophryne amazonica (assembly GCF_902500255.1). Lineage (NCBI taxonomy): Eukaryota > Metazoa > Chordata > Actinopteri > Batrachoidiformes > Batrachoididae > Thalassophryne > Thalassophryne amazonica. Next base: position 65,793,433 of record NC_047111.1, read on the forward strand.
TTAACGCATTGTCAGCAGTCATCACACCTCTTAATGCTCTTCGACCCTTTAACAATTGTGTCAAATGAAGGTTATCTCTTTTTCCACAAATGTCAATGACAGCTACTGTAATTGTCCAAAGGTTCTCAAGCTACTTTTTTCAGACCCTTGAAATTCCATAGTGTGGTTATAAATGTGTTCTTCCATTTTAAATGTATTTATATAATATATTGTTGGTGATATACCGTGCTGCACATGGTAAATCATCCCATGCCACATCCATGGTACACAGACTGACCAGAGTTAAAGGTTCCAGTCCATTTCTAGGTACATGAAGTACATATGAAATACAGTGTTTGCTCTCAGAAATATCATCATATCTGCCTAGATTTTATTATGAAACTGTTTTTCTTCTGTATACCACTGGAGAAATCTTGCATCGTGAATGATCAATGAACATAATTGTAGCGCATCATCTGGTGGCAGTGCTGCATTCCTATCACTTGGATGAGGTGAGCAGTGTCAGATATGTTAGATTTGAATCATGGCATAGAGTTTGATAAGTGATTAAAAAACATATGAATCGTAAATGTCGGATGTAATCTGCCGCATTCCCTTGGCGCTAGTTTTGGTTTGCGATTTTGTGGTGTGCTGCTCGTGGGTACACTGGTTGAGCAGTTTCAGGAGCTGTCATTTTTTGGGGGGGTAGTTCATTGAATTCACCATACTGTTTATAAAAAAACATTCCGTTCTTTATCATTAGCATTACGCTCATTCCTACTTGTACCATTTCCTTGCTCAGCTAAGCCTGTTTAAGTAATATAAGTGATATAAGAGGACATTTTGATTCTTATTCATTAACCTATTGTGATACTGCCTGCTGTATCGAAAATCACAAGTAGTAAAAATATCAAAAGCCAACATGCTTTGATCACATACTAGTACGTTCAGTGGTTGGACAGCAACATCTGAACGTTTATGCCGCTTCTGCTCCGTCTTCAATGCACACATTCATATTCCCCTCCACGCACCGGTCTAGTTTTATCCCTCCTGAAATTGAATCTTTTTTTTAATTATTATGCTTAATGTTTGATCTCAGATTTTTCTGCTTTTACACAGAGATTCCAATCTGTATTTTACAATCACTGGCATCCCTCCTCCTTCTTATTTGCAAGGTTTAGCGCAGATGCAAGATCATACCTCCACTCATGTGGTTTTAATACCATAATTCGGGGTGGTTTGTTGGAAAACCTTTGTAAAAGGTTTAAATCAATAGCACACACTGACCACAGCGTTTCGCTGTCTAGTCATTTTCACTCTGCTGCAACGAAATCACCCACCAGTCACCTCAGAAATAACAGTCTGCACTGTATTGTAATTTTAACTGACATTGTAGCATAACAGAGCTGCTCAGTCCACAGTCAAGCAAAAGCTGTGTATTTCAGGAGGTACGGACAAAATAATAACGAGCTTTCGGAAGTAATAGCAAAGCCATCTCTACAATAAATAAATTAATAAATAGAATAGTGTGCAGTCCAGTATAGGTCTGGTATGAAAAAATATTCCATATAGCCTATGCACTAACTTCCATGTTGCCTTTGCAACAACGATGAGCGGAGCTATGTGCCGCAGAGCTACTGCACACCGTTGCAAACAGTCACTGCCCGCTCCAGTCAATGAAATCGCTCTGCTCCAAAACAGAAAACAATCTGCATTATATTTTAATTTTAGCTGTGATTTGTAACCTAGCATCAAAATGACTGAGAAGACAAATTCACATTAAGCATTAGCTATTTATTTCATTAGCTATTTATTTGAGGGGAGGTGATGGTCTAGTGGTTAAGGTGTTGGGCTTGAGACCAGAAGATCCTAGGTTCAAATCCCAGCCTGACTGGAAAATCACTAAGGGCCCTTGGGCAAGGTCTTTAATCCCCTAGTTGGTCCCGGTGTGTAGTGAGCACCTTGTATGGCAGCACCCTCACATCGGGATGAATGTGAGGCATTATTTGTAAAGAGCTTTGAGCTTCTGATGCAGATGGAAAAACGCTATATAAATGCAGTCCATGTACCATTTATTTCAAGATGCACTAACAAAATGAAAACCACAATCATCTGTAAAAGTAAAGTAAAATATATATATTATCTCCAGTCAGATTACATTGGACTGTTCACTTTTGTGGATCACGATTTATCCCATCATCATGTGACAGAAGGTTGCTAAAGAAGGAAAAACAGCTGAATTTATCCCTTTAAATAAATAACAATGTAGAAACTTTGGTGACACGGCTGTGTTTCACTGTGACCTTATTTGCATATTTTAGTCTTTTTTCTGTATTTTCTGTGATTAGCATGGTGCCCACCAAAGCCTGCGTGTAAATTAATTCCCAGAAAATCAATCTGATTTGAGCATAATTAGGGGTTCGAGCGTAATGAGACCTAACACAAAAATAAGTCAGCCCAAACAGACGGGAATGCAAACACCAACAGCGTACACTAAAACCTTGTTGTTTGTTCACTGAGTGCTTTGAGTTGTTTTTTGTTTGTTTGTTTTTCATGCAGATCTGAGTTCACACTGTGTTTCTAATTTAAAAAATCAACATTTTGAATAACACTTTTTCTCATGGACCCCATCATTAAACTTTAGAGGGAGTCTGTTTGGATCCATTTGAGAAAACTCAGATGTAATTTCCAATTAGAAGAACCCCCACCGGTACAGGAAGGCTGAGGTACAGTTGTGGGAAAATGGGAGAAGTGTCATCCAATAAGAAAAAACTTGTTTTTAATTTTTACACCATATGTTTTGGAATTCTGGTAGGATTGCAATGCAAATTAAAAGTGCGCTGGCCAACACAAAGTGAAACCATTCTCCAACTTTGAAGGTCTATCCCCATATCACAACAACATGTCAGTGGGTTAACAGTGTATACAAAACTGTCACAAACGGATAAATAATATTGGACATGTGAAGTCACAAACATGGGTCAGTAAACCTGGACATCAGAACAACCTAACGTACAAAATAAACGATGCCACAGAAAATACGGAAAATACGCTAGCGACAGTGACAGTTGCCGATGCTCACTCAACAATAAAACGCTTCCAAAAAATCTTTGGCAGGCTGAGAGATGTGCAGCAAAGGTCACCGTGCCAGGGAATTAATCCTGGAGATGTTACAAACCATATCCTGCAGCACACTGCCAACACCGTAACTCCTCAACCACCAGTGTGATGTGCTGATTTCTAAATATTTGCTGTGTTAGAGCTTTACATTACTTTAACTGGAAAGCACTCAGTGCATACCTCCACCAACGCCACATATGTTCAGGAAACTATTCTGGATAAAAATCAAAATAAAATTCCTCATTTTCTAAGACATAATTTTCATCAACATGCTTTCACAACTTTTTGAGTTAATGTTAAACATTCTTCTGGATCTCTGTTCCAGAGTATACTCCGGATCCCCTCCAAAATTGAATCACGTGTCTCGAAACAATATCTATCTGTTCACTAAATTTCAGTGAAATCTGTTACTATTTGTGCTATCCTGCTAACGGACAAGCAAACAAACAGGGCATGGAATGTGCCTCAAACCTTTGCACAGTGCAATACTACTTGCATACAATTGACCAATGCTGTTTAAAATAAGAGCTTATCATCACATCCCAGAATGCACAGTGGACACAGTTGTAAATCTGCGTTGCCATGTCTGTACCACCACTGATCCAGGTGTAGTGCTTCCACCCAAAACCATCACCTGTTTCTTTCTGTCATGTTAATGGTTTTTTTTTTGGGTGGGGGGGGGGGTTGCAGCGTAGTCTTGTCTTCTCTTTTGCTTCTCTTTGATTTGTGCCTACTCTTCACCCATGTGTAATTTGTCCTTTCTGCTTTTGCTAACTTTATTTTTCTGCCTTATTTTGTCTTTGCACACATTTCTTTTTTTACCCATCACTCCACCAAGTTCTTTCTCACATGCTGCGCCCCATTCATGATGATGCTGCTGATTTCATCCTCACTTGTGTCCTCCTCATCTTTTATGTCTTTTTTTTTTTTCTTTCTGCCTCAGTATTACCACCAAGTTGGAGCGTGCGCTGGAGAAAGTGGCACCGCTGCTTCGGGAGATTTTCGTGGATTTTGCTCCCTTCCTGTCCAGGACGCTGCTGGGTAGTCATGGGCAGGAACTGCTCATAGAAGGTACAGGTGCTGTACACGGATTCTTTATTTCTAACTGGCGTCTCTGTGTGGAGTCTTCCCATATTCACTGTCCCTCAGTGCCACGTGTGTGAAAGAGCGAGAGCGACACGAGCACGTGCACGCGCGCTTGGTAGTGTATGAGTGGGTGTTTGAGCTTGCTGCTTCACTTGTTCGTCAAGCAGGTCAGTATTTTGCACCACTGTTGCATAGCTAGATAGGCAATGCAAACATGCAGAGATCAGATTATCTTGTAATATTAGCATCCGGCGATAAGTGATAAATGTGAAGCATTCCGCCTTCTGCTAACCTGCTTCGTGGCGTCCTGTTTGATCCACTGTCTTGATGTTGCTCTCTCTCCTCCCGTCTGTTCTTCCCTTCTCTCCTCTCTCTCACTCTGCTGTTTGTTCTGTCTTTTCTGTAGCATGCTTTTCATGAACAGACTGTGCTGGTAGTATACAGTCGCAGAAACTGCTGACACTACAGTGTCTTCTTCCTTTGATGATGTTTTTGTGATCTGCAGCCGGCGTGTTTGTCAGCAAGTGAAGGCTCCTGACTGTGCTGTGTCTCTCTGTGCTGCAGGTCTTGTGTGTATGAAGTCGAGCACATCTGTAGTGGAGCTCGTGATGCTGCTCTGTTCTCAGGTTGGTGACACGCCACAGCTGCTCTCTATGTATTTGGCTGTCTTTTGTGTTACTATGCGTCAACTGTGTTTTTCCAAACGTAGTCATTAAAGACTGAACATCCCGTCCTTTATTTGTCATCTTGACAAGTGATTCTGTTTTTTTTGTTTTTTGTTTTTAATGCACATTAACTGACTAAAACTGATACATACAGGAAACAAAGTTATCAGACCTGACAACTGCAGCACATTATTTGTATTCATTTGTGATTCTGGCTGCACTGCTCTTGAGTTCCCCTTTATATTATGCAACTTAATAATTTACCAACAAAATCAATATTTCCTGCCAAAGTTACAATATTTTCTTTGTATAAAGCCCTGATGTCAGAGCCCCTTGACAACTGTTTCGTTGCTTCTACACAAATGGTTGCAATGTACAAAGTAGGTGCCTTCACTATGGCCTTGTTCATGATCTATTTTTCTAATCCAAAGTTGTGACAATGTTATTTACAACCGAGACAGATACAAATAAACTGCCTGAATGTGGTTGCAGTTGGCCTGCGTCTGACTCCACCACATCATATAATTTTTCACAATGATATTGATTTAAATATTTCTGTATTTATTTTTATGATCTGTACATCGTACATGATGAACACTGAGACCAATCAGGTGGCAAAAGCGGCCATAAAACTGGTGTAAGAACAGTGCAACTGCAGTGTAGGACGCTTTGTGAATAGTGGTGGTGTTTACTGGCACTCCGTGTGTGAACTGATTTGGCATTTCATCACCAAATCACGAAATACATATAAATAACTCAACTTATTTGTTTTATCCGTATCTACTGTACATGAGAATGAAAGAAAATTCCACACCATCACGCTCAAATTGGTCTTCAAAATGCATAAGATAATCTCGAACCTGCTTGAGTGTTGTCATGGAAATGTGATGTCATACTTCTGAGTGCTGTGTGCCATTTAGTTTGTAATAAAACAAAATGACTAACAGGAAATCAAATGGCACAGAGGCCACAGTCTTTGGTGTGTGGTGTGTTTTTGTCGCCTGCACACAGACGTCATGCAATGTGAACATGATGAGGAATGACCCCCCAAAAATGGTGACACATTTCTGATTGGTGTTTTATATTCACTGTAAATGTAGTATATGTATGTAATAATAACAAAGCAAATCAATAAAACATGCTACTACACATATTCTATAAAATATATTTTAGTTACTGGTCAGGCATGTCAGTTTCATAGTATTTGTCTTATAAAAATCAGGTTGTTAGCAAATGGAAGATTGTCAGTCATCTAGGAATGATTTGCTGATGAAAATGTTTTGGAAATTAAGGGATTTCAATATGTGAAGCGCACCACTATTTATATCCAGCGTTGTTAAGTCACCATGCCACATTTGACTACTGAAGGAAATCACTCAGTGATGTTGACATCAACCGCGATTGGTGTGACCTCGTATGTCAAAGAGGATGAACACTATCAGATAAAGTCAACCATGGTTAACATTAAGCATGCCCCCAGTCTGTGAGAACCGCCCTCATCCACAGGAATCATACATAACAGACTTGGTGATGTGCACGCCTTTCCATTGTGACCATCGGGGAGCGCTGCAGAAACGGTGACACAGTTGTTGCGCAACAAACGCTTCAACGAACACTGTAAACATTCTAATTGGTTTAATTTATTTACAGCTAAAATCTTTTTTTTTCATCAGATATTGTCCTGTTTGTGCTCGCACTCAGCCTGTCGTGGCCCAGTGCTCAGATTCAGGATTGAATGGCTCTGCCGCTGCATCACAATCGATAAAAGTGAGAGAATCCAGACCTTCTTTTTAGAGGGTGGAGTTAAAAAAGAGAGGCTGCTCTAGAGTGTGTTAGCATGACCTCATATGCTAAATTCTAACTACGAACGCATAACCACGTATAATACAACTCACGATTGGCTTTTCTTTCTTTTCTTTTAAGTTCCTCTAGTAACAGAAAAAATTTGGTTGGCATGACCTATAATTTGCCATTATAGACTAAATATATGATAGGAAAAAACATACTAAGAAATGGGGGTACCATTCTCCAGCCACACCCATGGATTGCCAGAGTGAGTAATGTCGATAATTATGACCCCCCCCCCCCAAAAAAAAGTTATTATTTTGGAACGTCTGAGTTAATGAAGTGTGCTGTGAGGGAGCTATCGCGGTGAACTGTGTAATGAGTGCATTGCAGATGTAATATAATATGGAGTCGCATGTTTTCCCATGTCAGCAAGGTTACACATAAAACAGCACTTTGTCATCCACATTAACTTGTTTTGGTCAGCTTTTTACTTTTTACACCGAAGCACATGTTGCTGTTCTTCAAGTCAGAATGCCACAAGGGTAATTAATAAGTTCTGTCAGTAGAAAACAGGCATTCAAGTGTAAAGATCTTTAAAACAATTCTCCACAGTCTGATAAGAGACTTACCGCCACACTGCTTCCGACTGCAGGGTTAGATAAATCGCCCATCTTTTTCTTCAATCTTCTCAGTTTGTTTTGTAGGTTTTGTTGTCTTCTGGCTTCCTAAATTCCTTTGATGTCCTTTGATGGAGCTGCTCAGATCTTCACTTGTTTTCCGCTCCATCCCGAATAGCTCTTTTTTTAAGTCTCCATCCAAACAGCGACTGCTGTCATCTTCAGCCGCTTTCCTCACTGCACCTCCCTCTCGCTGCTCCCTTAGCAATCTTTGGCTGGCTCCTCATCAGCACGTATTGTATTACCCACTGGCTCCAGCCCGGGCGGCCATTAGAGGCCCACAAGCACTAACACTAGCCCAGATATTGATCCTGCGGATGGGGAATGTAACGGGAGATGCTCCCACGTGTCCTTCACAACCTTAAGAGCTAATGGAGCACTGATAGTTCTGGGCTTTCAGCGATGCTCTTACGTTGCTCTGCAGAGTGTGCACACAAACACACACACACAAAAAACAACAGTTACACAAACTCACAGGGTTGTGTCTTCAGCGATATTTAGAACGCTCTCAACATGTTTGATGAGCTTTTATGTTGAGCCGTTTCTGTGCTATTGCACCTTTTTTAAAAACTTGTGAATGCTGTCACACTGTGCGTATGTCGATCTTCTCCCTGTAGGAGTGGCAAAACTCCATTCAGAAGAATGCTGGGCTGGCCTTCATCGAGCTCATCAATGAGGGGAGGTAATCCATTATATGACTGATGGCACCGCCGACATTATCTGTGTAATTTGCGCAGTAGAACCAGTGTTCCTGTCTGTCCCTCACACAGCCTTAATGAGGAGTTTGAATCATTGCAGAGCCATCGGGTTTACAGCTGGCTTGTGATTTTTTTTTTTTTAAACGTGTGTCAGATTTGTTGTTCTCTTTCAGAGTTTCTCTGTCTCTCTGTTGCCAGACTTCTCTGTCACGCCATGAAGGATCATATTGTGCGAGTTGCAAATGAAGCAGAGTTCATCCTGAACAGACAGCGAGCCGAAGATGTTCACAAACACGCAGAGTTTGAGGTGCACATCAGACGTGTTTGTTGTGGTTACAGGATGGTGTAAATGTGTTTTGTGTAATAAAAAAAAATTATAATTATTGTTGTGTCAATAAACGATCCACTTTAAAACCCAGTTAAAAAAAATAATGCTTCAGAGGATTAAGCATGTTTTATTAAAGAAAGTATCAGATCTTTTCAGAAGAATAAAACCTGATTACTTGCACTGCGCACATATAAATGCTGCAATGTGAAACATTTTGGGACACATAATCATCATTGTTACTCATACCATTTGATTACAAATGATTTACCAATTGATATTCATTTTATTGGTTGTGGAGATATCCCAGAAAATGTTTTTTTACGGGACTATATTTAACAACCTTGTCTTTTTACCTATCCACTCCAAAATGTAGTCACTTGGAGCCTCTTGCCCATGGAGGTTTCCTACCAATTCTGCTGAAAATCTGCTCAAGTGTTGGACTTATTTTGTACACAGACACATATGCGCAATTACAATATTGATAATAATCAATGAATAATAAACTGGGCAACATGTTGTTGTAAAACCATAAAATCATCCCAGATGTATTTGTTTTGTAATAACATGTATTAAGGGCTTTATCATAAATGATTTCACATTTTTATTATTTTTTCATTATCTTTGCTTTGACTTATTTTTTTAATTGCTTACAATTTTAAAATTGGTTATATTTTCTGAGTAAAATTGGTGTTTGAGTTATAGTGCATTTTTTTGACTTCTGTTTGGGCTAACGTAACGAACATGGCTTTTAAAAATATAAAAAAGGTGGGAAAACACACTCTCAGTAATAATTACCTTTAAGCTAATATTCATAAATATGGACTAATTGGCGGGGGGGGGCGATATAATTATAGGATATAATAAAGATAGCAAAGTCATGGTAAATTGGGAGAAAATATAAATGATTCAATGCATTCCTTAAAATAAGTAAAAACACTTCATAATATGTATTTTAAAAAAGCTTCTGTGTAGGCTCTCAGTTGTCCAGGTAGTTTCCATAGTAGAGAAGCTTGAATCTTCGACTGGACTGGGTTGCTTGACACGAGGACGTTTCGCTTCAAATCGCAGAAGCTTCCTCAGCTAAAAACAGAGCAGAGAGCAAGAATTTTAACTGAGGAAGCTTCTGCGATTTGAAGCGAAACATCCTCGCGTCAAGCAACCCAGTCCAGTCGAAGATTCAAGCTTCTCTACTATTTTAAAAAAGAGATAAATAGTCATGTGGTTTTAGAATAAAAATTTTAGCACATTTTATGCTTTGAATGTTGATGTACTTTTAAAAATACATAAATGTATTTTTTATTTTTGCACTTGTTTTATTCAGGGATGTTAAAGTGAGAGCAAAATCGTTACCCCCCATAGCTTATTAACACTCAGATAGATTCACATTCACACGTGGAAGCTGCTCAGAAAACAAACAAACAAAAAACCCTCATAAGCAGCTTTGCTCAAGAGCACTTAGTAGTGGTAATGAGGGTGTAACAATAGCTGTGTGTCAATATTATGTGCATAGATATTATCTGTAACGCTTGTCACAGCATTTAATCAGCCTTGCCTAAATTTCTTGTTGTTTTTCGCTACCTTCCTTCTGCACACTCCCATCGTCAGTTTTGATGTTCCTCGTTTTCTTCTCCAGTCTAACTGTGCTCAGTATGCTGCTGACCGGCGGGAGGAGGAGAAAATGTGCGATCACCTCATCAGCGCTGCAAAGCACAGAGATCACGTGACTGCCAACCAGCTGAAACAGAAGATCCTCAACATCCTGACCAATAAGCACGGAGCGTGGGGGACGATGTCGCAGAGGTGAACGCGCATTTAGAGTGTTGCTCTCAGTACTGTCACACGTAACTTCAGCTTTAACCTCAACTGTATTGTCCCTGAAAGAAAATTCCTTCTTGCATCATATGAAACACAAAATTATGTTTTAAAAAATTATATATATCTCCACTAAAATTACCCACTCTTATCTTTGCTCCACCCCTTTTCTGTATTTAGCCAATTACATGACTTCTGGCGTCTAGATTACTGGGAGGATGACCTGAGGAGGAGGCGGAGATTTGTGCGAAACGCTTTTGGATCCACTCACGCCAACGTGTCACTCAAAGCTTTGGAAGACTACGGTCAGTAACACACTATATTACAGAAAAAAAAAATATGAAAACCTACTCGTCTCACATTCGCACAATCAAAACAGGCACAGAGGAGGAGGAGGAGGGGCTTAAGTCCAAGAAGAATTTCCGCAGCCAATCAGTGGTCACGCAGAACCCGGAGGCAGAGCTGATGCTGGAGGGAGACGACGACGCCGTCAGTCTACTGCAGGAAAAAGAGATTGATAACCTTGCTGGTGAGAGAAACACACACACACACACACACGTCAACGCAGTGCTGCAGTGTGACTAAACTGTAAACTTTCTTATTTGTAGTTCGTTTCCTTCCACGACTTTTTACGTCCAGAGGCAAGTTGGTCCTGTGGGGATTTTGCAACTGCACTAACTAGCCTTCAGAATTTTTCTTTTTTTTTTATCACTTGAGAATTCACCTGGCAACTATGTAACCTTCTAAAAGTTGATACTGATGAAGATTAAAGAAACAAAACAACTTCCCCCTGATGGGTTTTTCATGGCAGTGACTAGAAGAAACAAATCTATACTAACATAAATTACCTGTAATCCAGATTGTTGTGCACGAGGGTTGGGGTGTTTTACAGTTATTCAATTTCAGTTCTATTGATGATCGCAACTAACTCTGATTCATAATACTGGCATTCTGCATACGGTGGGTTTAAGATCAGTTTGAGATTTTTTTTCATCAATAGAAAAATGAATTTGGCGATCTGGTGAATTGAACATGGTGTAAATGTTGGGCAGAATTGATCAGTTTCACTGACAGGAAATAACTTGTTTCAATTCTGCTCACAGTTGACCCCAGCTCTCTTGGGCACTGCATTAATTTTCTGTCTTGTATGCTGATTGCTAATCATTGTGACTTAGTGGCCTGAACAAATGCAGCAGAAAGATGTGAATAATGGTTTTGTCTCCACAGGCCCGGTGGTGCTGAGTACTCCCGCTCAGCTGGTAGCTCCAGTGGTGGTCGCCCGTGGCACTCTGTCCATCACCACCACTGAGATCTACTTTGAAGTGGATGAAGTGGATTCTGCATTCAAGAAGATTGATGCTAAAGTATGGCAACCCTGTTATTTATTATTGATACATCTATAACACACTTTTAATGACTCCTTAAGGGAAATGACAGTCAATCCAGTGTGAACTGAAGTAGATGGAGCAGAGAATGTTTTTTAACACTGATTGTCAATTTTTTTGGAATAGGTTTGGATTTTTATTTTGAGCAGCATTCACATCTCCAAAACCCAACAATCCGCTGTATCTCTGAAATAATATAAAAGCTGATGATGTTTCAGCATTTTTATTTTTTATTTTTTTCATTAAGATTAATCAAATGTACCTCTAACTACTAAAATACATACAGACTGATATTATATATGTACATTATGGGGCCACAGTTACACCTGTGCACAGCGAGCGATGGGTCATGCAGAGTTATTGTTGTCAATCCTGTGTGTCCATCTATGTGTGCACTAAATTTTGGACCAAGGGCAATGTGATTTGGTTTTTGGGAAGGTCAAAATCAAGGTCACAGTATAAGGTAAAAACTTTGGCCCATTGCTTATTTTATAGGTTTTTTTTTTTTTTTTTTTTTTTTTTTTTGAATTGCTATTTTGAGGAATTGGTTAAATATGCTTTTGGTTACCATCCCATTTACACCTAGTCCACGATGAGTTGCGATAAAAAAAAATGGCCCTTGCCCCCAGTGTAAATAGAGCATACTATGAAACAATAATGTGAATTCAAATATCATCTTACTGTTGGTTGCATGACCTTGTGAGCTTAGGTGATCATGAATTGTTAACCTCATTTAAAAGAGCTGTTTTATTTTGAAGAATTGGTTAGAGATATGGTTATGGACATGAATAAACATTAAATGAAGTTACACATTACCTTTGTTCACATGGTGTTTGACCATGGACAACCTAGAATGGTCAGAAACAAAAATTTGGTGTTGTGTGAGTCAAGGATGAAGTGGTCGTAAATAATGATGTACTGTTTGGGCTGTGATTGGTGCAGCTGTGGTGATCATCCATCATAACCTACAGAGAAATATAATATACCAGAGGAAGTAATGTATGTGGAATTATATTTTAGTTTGCTGTACAAATTAATAAATTCAAAGCTGTGTCTACTCTTTGCAGGTCCTGGCATACTCAGAGGGTCTGCATGGCAAGTGGATGTTCAGCGAGATCCGAGCCGTGTTCTCCAGGCGATACCTGCTGCAGAATACCGGCTTAGAGGTCTTCATGGCCAACCGAAGTAAGGCTGTGGCATTCTGTGAAATGGATTACAGTAGTTTTACATGTTGATTTCAAAACTTTTTTCACTGCTTTAAATTAGTTGCTGTCAGTACGGCAACAATGCCAAATGTGTAATTACAGTAATGTGGCAAATGTGTAAATAAAGCAGCGATTTTCCCCCAACACTGGTTGTAACAAGTCAACAAAATTTAATTAAACTGTAAATTAAAAAGTGTAGAATAAAATTTATCGCCACAACCAGTGCCAATGATGACTTCATTCTGTCGATAATTAATAACCAGTAAAGGTCACATTAATTCTGTGAGCATGTAATGTGAAATATTCCATTACATTTTGTATGGATAAGATTATAACAACATTGTAAATGCATCTGTGTTTTACAATACCATCCTTGTCTCAATCTCTAACATAAAAACAAAAGATGACAATCTTTTGTTTTTATGTTTTCTCAATTCCTTCACAAGTCAAACTAATGTCTCCATCATAAGTTGTCTATGAAATGTATTTGTTGCCACAGATTGGCAGTAATCAATGATTGATTATAATGCGTCTTCCTCTCTCCAGCATCTGTGATGTTCAACTTTCCTGACCAGGCCACCGTGAAAAGGGTGGTCTACAGTCTCCCACGGGTGGGTGTGGGAACGAGCTACGGCCTGCCACAAGCCAGGTAGGTGTGTGCTTGCCTTTCAGTTAGTTCAGTGTCACCCATGCCCCGTTTTCCATGTGCAGCTACAGTTGCATCAGGAAGGGCATCTGGGGTAAAGCTTGTCAAATGAACATGCAAATCCATACTGGACCTGAGCAAGAAAGGGAGAAGCCAAAACAAATGAGTTTATGTTGAAAAGAAAATATAGCAGACTTTATTTGTGTGTGGATGTAAAAAAAAATATTAAACTTCTTAGTAATTGCCTGATTGCTACCAAAAGTGATATGTGTGTTAGGCATAGCGACCCCAAGATGTCTGTTGAGTTTTGGGGTTAAGAGCAAAATCACTGATCTGTACTTTGTAAAAAGCCATGTGCAAAAAAGCATCACTTATCAATGGTTATCTTATCAATGTTTACCCAAGGTGCCATGTACTAGTGTCCTAAAATTCTGCCTTTGTTGAGAGTATAAAGAATTACTAGCTATGCTTGCATGTAGGATTTTTTTAAAACAGAAATAAATCACTTCCGTCACTGATTGAGAAAAATTGTTGACATGAGGAAAACGTTCTCAGTTAAAGTTTCCATATCCTGAGTAGTTGAGTTTGAATAAATATTATGACATGTTTAAACAAGGTTTTCACAAATGGTGTCCTGCACATCTGAAAATGTATCTGCTGTGTAGTCTTCCCTCAACTAATAATGTTCCACTGAAATTCCAGCAAGTACTACACACAGTGTGTGAAGTTTATGTAATGGCGCAAACAAGGTCACAGTGGTAGTGGGGGGGGATCTAAAAAAGCTGAAGATGATCTGGTCAGACCTTCCCATGGTTGAGCTTTTCCTGCCAAACAGAGTGTCAAAGATGTGCACACCACCTCTTTCATTCCAAATCAAACTTTTATTTCTGTTTGGATGGGCATTGTAAATGGCAGAAAGCATGTTTTTGTGTGTGTTTAGGCGGATTTCCTTAGCCACTCCTCGTCAGCTGTTTAAATCCTCCAACATGACGCAGCGCTGGCAGAGGAGAGAGATCTCCAACTTTGAGTACCTCATGTTCCTCAACACTATTGCAGGTACACACAACAAGTCCTTATTGCTTTATGTTACTGTGGAATTTATTCTCTGAATAATAAAATAATACAGATAAGCTTGTGAATAAATAGTTAGCTTCTCATTAACACCACTTCAGATTTTTTTTTTTTTTGTGCTTTCATCTAAAAACTACTTCATTTGAAACAACATTCCATTCTGTGTGGGATCACATGCTGTACAACATTTTTTCTACGTTCCATTCATGTGCATTTTATCATGACGTATCACTGATGTTTTTGGACCTTATCACAGTGGCCACTTCAATAATGTGATGTGCACTGATGTCTCTCGCTGTGATGCACAAAAATAACTGCACAGCCATTCTTCATCGCCGTTGTTTGGTTTCCTTGCTGAATAAAGAAGTCTGTGTTTAAAGAGAGTTTGCTGGTTTTAAAGAGACCACATAAAGAAACAAGAAGATGCGAGTTGAGATAAAACTTGTCATCTACTTTCTCTTTGAATAACTGACTCACATTAAACAATAAATTCTGAAAGGTACAGGATTATATTTATATTACATCAGTGACACCTCTAAATATATATCCATTAAAAAAAATACATGAAGAAAGCTTTGGATAGTTTGCTGGTGTGTAGAAGTGTATTTTATCACATTAACATAGAAGCTGACTGGTATATTTTTAGTGCAGCACTGCTTTGGTTTACTGATGAAGCTTTTGAATATGAGCATGCTTTATAATGCTGGAGGGTGTGATCTTTAAACCACAAGGTGATGTTAGCCATTTTGTTACTTTGATAATGTGTTTATACAGCATTACCTACAGTGCCCTCCAAAAGTATTGAAACACTTATTATTTCACACATTTTAATTTGTTTCTGTCATTTCAAATAAAAAAATACAAGAAATGCAAAAAATACACATTTCTAAAATTATCTTCCTTAAACTCAAACTGAAAGTAAATCTCTGCAACTTGATATAAAAGCCAAGATGATGGGTTGCGTAAGTAATGGAACACTTTGGTATAATACCTGTAAATAATCAGTTTTATTGCCAGTTTTCTTCAGACAAGTCAGGGGATGGATACATGAACATTTCCAAGTCACTGAATATGTCTTGGACTTTATATCACTTATGAAGAAATACAAACAGTATTGCACTCTGGTAACTCTGTATGAAGTAGACAGTTCTCAAAAACTGAGTGACTGTGCAAGAAGAAGAGTGAGGAAAGCCACCAAGACACCCAGACAACCCAAACAAGAGGTTCTAGGCTTCTCTGGCTGTGATTCAAGAAATTGTGCATGTTTTACATTTTGTATCACCTACAGCTTCACAATGAAGTGGTATAGAGGACTGCCTTTCCCTAAAACATCAAATATGAATTAAATGGATTCTCATTTTAATTCCCACAGATCGATTCATACATCCAAACATCGATTTTATATATATATGCACTTCTTGCCAGCGTTATAACAGCGTGCCTGAAAAAAATCACTCTGCAGTTGGGCCATTACACTTTTTCAAGTAATAGTGAGTTATAAGGTAATAGGGGAGGATTCTCCCCTGGAATGACTGGGCCATTCCAGAGGAGAATGGCCCAGTCTCCCCTATAAAAGTTGCAACTGCAGTTGCACGTTGATTGTGGACACACTGGTTCTGATTTCAAAGCAGCACGTCCACAGGTTATTCATCAACCTCTGTCAAAGCCATTTAAAGATGCTAATCATGACAACCGAGAATCATCTGCTATTAAATTCACACAGTAGCTTTTTTTTCCATTCCTCATAATGTGCCTTCTCCATGAGACAGCGCATGAAGGTTGTCTGGTGTGAACTGTGGGAGAACGTTTTCCATAGTCACGTTCTCCTGCTGCAGGACTCGGGAGAACTTTTTCCCAGCGCCCACGGGCCATTCTCCCCTGGAAAAGTTTTTAATTTATAACTCCCTAAAACACTATTACCTGCATTTGGGAGCGAAATTTTGAGAAGTAGTATTAATATGTTGCATGACTAGACAATTAGGTAACAGCTCAAAAAAAACAGTTGTAATAACGCTAACCCAAATTGATATCCGATTGAATCAAATCGAAATAATCTATTCTGAATCTTAAGAATCGGAATAGAATAGATTCTTGAAATTTGAATTGATACCCAGCCCTATGCAACAAGTATGTTTCTGATAGAGTCACACATATGATGTAAACTTCATAGCAAAATTCCCCTTCAGGCCCAAATTTGACCAGGGGCAGTCCTTATTAATTATTACTTTCTAGTTGTTGCATAAAACTAGAATGTAATGTATTCCTCCACACAACCCTGCAGAAAGGATTATGTATAAAGGGAGCTGAAGCAGATGCTTCTTTTTATCTCTTTTTGTTTCTCTCAGTGTATGTGGGGTTTTGAAGTTACATGTATCTTCTTTGTCCGTTTCTTTCATTTCCAAAGACTACGCCTGGTAGCCTTTAGGCTGGAATAATAGAAATTATTAAAGTCAAATATGTAGTGAGCCATACTGTGCACGTACACTCTAAGGATAAGAGACACTGTGAAACATCATGTGGCAGAACTGTAGTGAGTGAATGTATCTGTGCATTCACAATGTGATGTTTTTGTTTTTCTTCTCCTGTCTGATTTTGCTCCTGCAGGGAGGACCTATAATGACTTGAACCAGTACCCTGTCTTTCCCTGGGTCTTGACCAATTATGATTCAGAAGAGCTGGATCTCACTCTACCTGGCAACTTCAGAGATCTTTCCAAAGTGAAAACACACCACACTCATCACACCCAAAATAATTGTGCAGTATGATGTGATGTATATGATGTAGTGACATGAAACTACTGTAATAAAATAGAGGTCATTACAGGCCCACTCACTGATTTGATCAAGAGTTTAGTAGGACTCAGTAGGTTAACTACATCTCAAACATACAGTGTAATATTACTTTATGGAATTCTAATAACTGTTGGAGTCACAGTGAGGAGAAAAGTGGACTTTTTTCAAATATTTACCACATTTACACTTCAAATTTACAGTTTCCTCTTCTGTTATCTAGTATTTCAAAATCCTACTTTGTTCTAATTCTGAAAGTAGAAAAAATATATATATTTTTTTGTGACAGACCCTGTTCTAGTGGTCAAAGATAATCAAATGTGAGTTGGGTTAACATGACATATACTTTACTGGGCAAACGTATACATATAAGATGTCCAAAATTGTATTTGATTTTTTTTTCTGCATAGAATCAATATAATATCCAATTGGAAATGGCTAAAAGTTCCCCCTTTTTTGTTTTATTTCACTGATATACTAATGCTGTTATTAAGTTACAAACATTATTTTCAGCTATATGTATGTGTATATATATATATATATATATATATATATATATATATATATATATCCTGATTTCAGTGATGTATTACTCCGAATGTAACAATACACAGTTCTTGATGAGCAGTCATTAATGACATTAATATTAAAAACTGATTAAATACAAGCTGAATTTTTGTTTAAATTGCAGGTGACAACTGAAAATGAACTAGTTTTAATAGCTCAAAGAAATTAGTGTGAAATGTGTTCACTTATTTCTTGTATTTTGCTATATTTATGAATATTAAGGGGTTTTTTTATTTCACAGAATCATGATTTAGCAGGCTAGCTGCAACAATTTGCAACATGCCAAAAATGTATCCTAGTATGTACATATTAGTACATTTTACTGTAACACAGTTCTTTGTGCAACAAAGTTTAAGAGGTGAAGAAACAAAAATACAAACTCTTTTGTGACAGCTCAAACATTTTTACAGATTAACAAATTATTTATAAAACCCTGGTTATACCAACAACAGACTGGTGGGGAGCAGCTATCAGTCACAGCCTCTTTTCTTAGCCTTTTCTGGGATTAAAATATCAATTGATGGCTCTTTGAATACCAGCTTTTTGAAAACTGTGTTTTATTACATTTTAGAGGGTGGAGATTGATATATGTAAGTAATCGATAGGGATGCACCGATCCCAATACCGGTATTCCATATTTATTTACTCGTACTTTTAATCATAAATGTCTCCGACACTCCATGACCTGATACCACTTTACAGCAGTGTGATGTCAACCTCTCAACATGGGATTTTCACGCTCACACTTCGAAATTTCCGGACTATAACCGCTACTATTTTCATATGTTTTGAACACTGTGGCTTAAACAATGATGCGGCTAATTTATGGATTTTTACAGGCTTTCATGTAATTTGCTCATAAGTCAAATACGGCCGTCAGTGCTGTCCATTAATTGGCTGAAAGCTGCAGTCCATCACACACACAGGAAATAAAAAATCTTATGCCGCGTTCACACCGGGCGCGACGCGAGCGACTGCAGCGACAGGTTGCCATGTAATCCCTATGTAAGGACGCGTTTTGGTGCCAAGTCATGCAGCACGACGCGATGGACGCGAATGAAGTGATGCGAGTGAAACGACTTTGAGCGATTGGTGCGTTTGTGGCGCGATATTGCGTCGCATCACATCGCGTTGCCCTCCTCCCCAAGTTCAAAAATCTGAACTTTTTCGTCTCGTCGCGCCACGATGACCAGTCAAGGACTGAATATGTAGTGACGTGGAGATGTCTGGAGTTTGACTGAAGATGTGAACATGTCCTGTATCTGGTAGCAGCCTGTGAGCAGGACTTGTGTCTCTTTTGTCCTTTATTTCATAATTATGACAGAGTTTTTAGAATGAGCAGCAGCCCCACAGCAGCGTAGCAGAGTCTCTTTCTCTTTTTATTTTACGTGCACGCGCGAGCAAATCGTCCGTGGAGATTATTTTACTTATTAACTACACAGATGTATAATAAAACAA
Organism: Thalassophryne amazonica; assembly: GCF_902500255.1. NCBI lineage: Eukaryota > Metazoa > Chordata > Actinopteri > Batrachoidiformes > Batrachoididae > Thalassophryne > Thalassophryne amazonica. The sequence continues at coordinate 65,812,707 of NC_047111.1, forward strand.
ATGGTAACTGGTTTCTAAACACAATTATAACCAAGTTTTTTGAGGAAGCGCAAGGAGCAGCCCCACAGCAAGCAGCGGAGTTTCTTTTTTTTTTACGTGCACGCGCAAGCTAATCGTCCCTGAAGATTATTTTACTTATTAACTACACAGATGTATAATAAAACAAATGGTGACTGGTTTCTAAACACAATTATGACAGAGTTTTTTGGGGGGAAGAGCAAGCTGCAGCAGAGTTTTTTTTTTTCTTTTAATTGTTTATAGTGCACGCGTGAACGGGACAGGAGGTCTTCAAACTGGGTCCCACAGGGGCGGAAGGACCGCTGAAAGCGGCCGTCATCCAGAAGCAGCTCCTGCAGCAAATAATGATACTCTCTGTATTGGGAGCTTTCCACAACAACTCGCTCCGTGTGATCAAGGTCCATCATGTTAACTTGACTGACAATCAGAACCGGCAAGTGGAATGGAAGCTCCTCCTATTTGATGACGCACCGGGGCAAATTTTCACAGCAAAAGCAGAGCAGCACACCGGGCGAAGGAGGCGCGTCCGTTGCCACGCAACCCCCGCGAATTTGTAGTGTCTGATCGCGCCCGGTGTGAACGTGGCATTACTTGTTTGTTTCAGTGGAATTCATCATCACATGATCTTAGAGAAAAATAATTCACACAAAGCCTCCTGAGTTTGGAAAACAACATCTGAAAATACTTTAATTCCTTGTGTGGCTGGAAAAAAGGTTCCTCCGTGACTTCGGCACTTTGCACCAGTTCCTCTGTCAGAACTCCGATCACGGTTTCAGCGGCAGAGGTTGTCCATCATGTTAGTGAGTTTCAATCCTTGGTGCAGGTGTTCAGGCCGATGGGAGACTGACTCAGTCTGCAACAGGTGTAACCCATTTGCGGAATGTCCGTGGTGCTGCGTTCGGACCCTCCACTTGCCTCCACAAACCGCAGTTTGGGTCAGAAGTTGAGTCACTGTGCCTTGTTAATGGCTCATTTACCACACACTTCAGTCTATTCTTTCTGAATGTGAGGAAATTATCCCATGATCCACAAATGAAAAAATAAAATAAAATGTTGAAATTACTCCGTTTTGCCTCAGCGTGTTGCGGAGATGCCACACAACACTTTCTGTGCGTGCATGCCGTGCTCATCAATATTACGTGTTCCACCTTTCGGGGAAAAAAATATTCACGGTTTGTATATGTGTATGTTACCGCTACATATTTAATTAAAAGTTTAAAAAATAGTGTGGAGAGTGAAAGGCTGTTTAGCTCAGTGTCACACATTGTAGATAAAAAAGAGCTGATAACACAGAGAAGCTTCTTTTCATCAAAATTAATCTGTCCCTCACATTTTCAAAAAAGGCTTTTAGTCCTCACAGACATAAATAATTATTGATGGAAGGTTTCAGTTCTGTTCCTGTTGTATATTTTGTAGTGCTGAAGTCCACAGGTTACATTTAAGTGAGATGTCTGGCATTGTCATGTTTAAGAAACACACAATTAATGTTAAAGGACAATTTGTTGTCGTCAAAAGTGATATTACATGACTTAAGTGAAATGTTTGTAAATAAAAACAAAGCTAATGATATTGGTAGCCGTTACAATGAAAAAGTAAGGAACAATTGATGAATAAAACATGTTTTCAAAGTCATCATAAAACTGTAATGGTATCATTAAGTATTTGTATTGGTACTCTGTATTGACGAGTGCCAACATGTATGTACTCGTACTTGTACTCAATCTGGAAAAAAGTGGTATCGGTGCATCCCTAGTATCTTTGGGACTCCTCTCCTGATCTTGCATGGAATAGGATCTGTATTGTGACCATCCTCTTGGGGGCAATAGAGGCATTTTAGTTTCACTATTTCATGAATTTTTCTTTTTTGTTGTTGTTTGTGTGTACTATTGAAAGATGTATAAATAATGCATTTATGTGATGCATTCTCTCTGGAAAAGTAGAAAGCATGATGCGTACCTATTCTTTCCGTCTTCATCTTAAATCAGTTAGTTTTTCCTGATTCTTTTAGCCAATTGGTGCACTCAATCCTAAGCGAGCAGCATTTTATGCAGAGCGCTACGAGACGTGGGAGGACGACAGCACGCCTTCTCACCACTATACAACACTGTACTCCACTGCTCATTCAGCACTGACGTGGATGCTGAGAATAGTACGTAACTCGCAACAAACAAAGTCTTTAGCAGCCCAGTGGGAAAATAAAAAATATTAAGGACGTCTTTGAACGTGAATTTGTCTTTTCTTGTCCACATAGGAGCCATTCACCACGTTTTTCCTCAATGCAAATGAAAACAAGTTTGACCACCCAGACAGAGCTTTCTCTGGGATCGGGCGCTCATGGAGGAACTGCCAGAGGGATACGGCTGATGTCAAGGTAGCGTTCACAGAATGACACTAAAGTGGTTCCTCACAGTTACAGCAAAACTTGAGAGTCTGACTAAACTCCATCAACAAGCAGGTATCTGTAACTATAAAAGTGTAAATGCAGCAGTGTCTTGGGTCAGTACGAGAGTTACAAATGTAACTACGGTTCTATGAATTCCGGATGACCGCCAGATTGCGTTGCTTTAGCACCTGGATAACTACATGTGCGCAAGCACAGAGAGGTCAAGAATATATACCAACAAAGTCACGCCATTGGATGTGACCTGGGTAATGTCACTGGTTGTCTTTATATGCCAGACGCACCCAGCGCTTGCTTCTTTTCGGAATGAATTCGCAAGACTCTAAGTGACAAGCAACTCTGACGGTCATCCGGAATTCATAGAACCGTAGTTACATTTGTAACTCTTGTTCTGTTTCATTCCTCCTGACCGCCAGAGGGCGGTGCTTTAGCACCTGGATGACTTAATACCAACAAGGTCCCGAAGAGTTACACTCACCTCGCATCAGCAGTGGAGAGTGGAGGCAGACAACACCGCCGAAGTCACCGCAGGAGGAGCGGCCACATTCAGTCTGTAATAGCGGGCAAAGGTACAGGACGAAGCCCACGTAGCAGCAGCACAAATATCACTCAAAGGGACACCTCTCAGTGCAGCCCAGGAGGTGGACACCCCTCTGGTGGAATGGCACGTAACCTTAGGAGGCTGAAGACCTTTGGACTTGTATACTGGTAAAATGGCATCCATGACCCAATGTGAGAGCCGCTGCTTTGAGACAGCACAGCCTTTTTGTGATCACCGTAACACACAAACAGGTCATCCATTTTCCGGATCCCAGCAGTCGCACTACTGTACCGCTTCAACATTCGGACAGGACACAGGGAACCTGAAACAGATAATCCTGGATCAGAATGCGGGGCATACACAGCCAAGGAAACTGGCTGGTTAATATGAAAGGTTGAAATTCTCTTGGGTAAAAAGGATGGATTAGGCCACAGCATAACCCCAGATACATCAGAATTCCATCACAAACAGTCCTCAGCGACTGATAGAAGTAGAAAGGCAGTCTTCACTGACACCCATTTAAGATCAGCACTTTCAACTGGTTCGAAAGGGGACAAGCTTAAACCCTCCAGGACTAGTGGAAGGTCCCATGAAGGTACGCGTGCAAGCCTTGGCGGCCGCAAACATAGAGCACCTTTCAAAAAACAACACACTAAGAAATGTGAACCCACTGACCAGCCATCAATGTAGACATGCCGGGCAGAGATTGCAGCAACATAAACCTTCAAGGTAGCGGCAAAGTCCTTTCTCCAGCAGTTCTTGTAAATATTTGAGTAGAATAGGCACAGGGCAACGCTCCGGGTCTAACTTTTGGTTCTCACACCACCGCGCAAACAGCTTCCATCTGTTGTCATACAAAGCCCTGGTAGAAGCAGCACGTGAGTAAAGGATAGTCTGAACAGCCTGGTCACAAGAACTTAACAAGGAGTCCAGCCCCTCAACGGCCACACATACAGTTGAAGGCGTTCTGGGTGACGGTGCCAAATCCTCCCCTGTAGCTGTGACAACAAATCCTTCCTCTCCGGGAGAGCCCAAGGTTCCCCCTTGAGGAGTTTGTAAATCATGGGAAACCATATCCTCCCTGGCCATAATGGGGCAACCAACAGTACCCTGTGTGCTCTGGTCTATCCTGTGCAGTGTCAACATTAACAGTGGGAGAGGAGAGAAGGCATAAAGGAGACAATCTGGCCATGGGTGAGCCAATGCATCCTGCTCCAGTGGGCTGTCTGGTTCCAAGAGGGAGTACCACCGTGGGCAATGTGTCGAGGTGCTTGAAGCGAAGAGGTCCACTTCCGCTACACCATACTTCTGCCAGATCATCTGGACCACAATCGGGTTCAGTCTCCACTCTCCCGGTGGTGGTTTCTGTCTGGAGAATAAATCTGCAGCGCTGTTCTGTACACCGGGCAGATGAACTGCTCTGACACTTTGAAGGCAAGGCAATGCCCAAAGGAGAAGCCTCCGAGTTTCTGCCAATGAGTGATTGGACCTGGTGCCCCCCTGATGGTTTATGTGGTAGACTGTAGACGTGTTGTCCGACCGGACAAGAACATGTCTTCCTCTCAGTGCCGGGAGGAAATGCTTGAGAGCCAGTCACACAGTGCGAAGCTCCAGCACGTTTATGTGTTGAAGTCTCTCCTGAGGACTCCAGACACCCCTCACCATCCTGTGATTCCACACAGCCCCCCAAACTGTGAGTGATGCATCTGTAACAACCACCTCTCAACGAGAAGGGACGGAGCCTAAAGGGACACCCTTGCAGATGAAGTCCACGTTCCCCCAGGGTCTGAGGTGCAGAAGGCACTGGTTGGAGAGTCATACAAGCCTGTGCTGATGCATCTTTGAGTTGAGGCCTAGGTTGCTGATCCAAATCTGTAGGAGACGCAAGAACAGAAGTCCCAAAGATACCACTAGCGACATTGCAGTCAATTTGCCCATCAACCGGAGCAGCCAACCAAAAGGCAGCGTCACAGCCCGTTGAATGTATGAGACGAGACGAATTACATCGTCAGGAGGAATGAAATAGAACTGGGCTTTCATTGACTTCTTTGAACTGTTGTTTTCTGTGGTAGAGTAATTGTCCATCATACAGTTTGAGGGGAAAAAGAAATTTGGTGCAGTGAACAAACAACTCTTTCTATTCTTGCCTGTGTGCATCACCACAGTGGAGTGGTGCAGCAGATAACAGAATATTTACAAAGGAATCCTTCAAATACTGATGCAAGCACCAAATTAAGCAGAAATACTTCTTAGACATTAACTCTTTTGAAAAAAATGGACTGGCCACTTGCATTTTCAATAGGTGGCCAAGTTGGGGTCAGTTGAAGAATTACACAGGAGTCAAAATTTAAAAATGCTCCAGTCATATCGAAAATTATACCACATTATTTGTCTGAACATAAATATTCCAAAAGGTATAGTTTGGACCATCTATGACTGAATGTTGTGTAGTTATGTGGTAAAAACATCAAGAATGGTGCTTTCAGTTTGAGTTTATGGAAGATAATTATAGAATTATTATTATTTTTTTTGTATTTGAAATGGCATAAACAAATTAAAATGCGTGAATACCAAGTGTTCCAATACTTTTGGAGGGCGATGTATGCACCACTTTTAAAAAGTTAAATTATGTGTTTAATACAGTTGCCAAAGTGTTAAACTGAGTGTTTCCATCATATGTGACAGGAGCTGATTCCAGAGTTCTACTATTTGCCGGAGATGTTTGTGAACAGTAATGAGTATGAGCTGGGTGTTCGTGATGATGCCATTCCCGTCTGTGATGTGGAGCTTCCCGCCTGGGCCAAGAAACCGGAGGACTTTGTCCGCATTAACCGCATGGTGAGACTCACTTTTTTATTTTGTGGAATCACTGCATTTCCATCAGCTTAAACACAAACCAACTGTACTCTTATCCTGCGTCTCACTCTGTGCCCATTTTGTTTTTTTGTTTCCTTCTAGGCTTTGGAAAGCGAGTTTGTATCGTGTCAGCTTCACCAGTGGATTGACTTAATCTTTGGTTACAAGCAGCGAGGACCTGAAGCAGTCAGAGCTCTCAACGTGTTCAACTTTTTGTCCTACGAGGGCGCCGTCAATCTAGACAACCTAGACGCTGCCCAACGTGAGGTCTGTTTCTATGACAACACATCACTAATGTCTGATTATTCCATTCCAGAAATCAACTCCTGGTGAATTTGTTGTGCTGCAGCTGTGCTTTAAAATGATTTAGTGCAACATGCAGTCACTATTATGGCACCAGTATAAAGACATAAAACTACTGTGGAGTAAAATGACCTCTTTCACACCTTTAAGATGTTGAAGTTCAAGTTCTGTTGTTGTTCTTTGATCAGATGAATCTTGATTCCATGATTAGTCACAGTATGACATGACTGGTCACAGCCCAGACTGCGTCTTTTCTTTGGTTTCATTTGCAAATTCTGCTGCTACATGCCACTGAAAGTGTCACTAGCATATACAATTAGACCCATATACTGTATATTTGTGCATTGACAGTTGTTTTAGATGTCTATTGCTGTATATTAGAGTTGAAAGAAAATAATATGAGTGCTTATTGCAGATTGTTGACGATAATTTGAGGGCACATTTTTGTTTATGGTCCTGTTATTGTTTTTATCGATTAAAGTATTTGGACATTTGGTTTTTGAGCTGTTTCGTGACGAGGTATGTTTTATTTCATTGACAAATTAGCAGACTAAAGGTCCTTAGTTAATTTCCAATGTTACATAGTTGTTAATCACTGAATTTAATAATTTAAAAAATGTGCTTAGTGACAATGTTCTCTGTATTTGCTTCCATCTTCATTGGCTGTGATTAGAGAGAGAGTGTAAATTCCACAAAAACAAGACATAAAATTTTATTTAGGCAAGTATTTCCATATGCTTTTTCCAAAATAGAATCCATATTTCTTTTTAACAAAAGCTTTCTGTGTGCTGCTCTGCCAGGACTGATGAAACAACATGCAACACTTTTATAGTCACAGTGTGTCCTGTCAGAGAAACAGAACATTCTTATTCATTCCAGTGATTGATTTCTTGGTGGCTTCCTCATTCATCTGTGTGCACAGTAGCCAGTGTTGGGCACAGTTCTGATAACCCAATAACAGATAATTATCTGAGATAATGTTTTCATTATTGGATTATCTTTTCAGATAACTTTAAAAACCATTATCGGACTAATTATCTTCCGATAAATTTTTGCCCGATAACGTAGTAAACAAAGCTGAACAGCGGCAAACATTTTTAAAATTTAAAATCTTTAAACACCTAAAAGTTTTCTAACAGATGTATAGTAATACCCTCTGCAAACATAAGAGAGCTGCTTCCAGGAGAAACTACTCCATCCTCTGCAGGCAAAGGAGAAAAAAAAAAAAAAATTCCTTAAAACCATACTGATACGCAGGCAGTATCACCCAAGTCATCCAGAGGCATACATTTTTAACTTATGGTTCAAATTTTAACCAAACTAATTTTGGACAAGTTATTTAAAATTACTGTCATGCCTGAAGTTTTTTAAAGTGAAAAATATCAATATATGTTTTAGTTTTAAAGTAATGTGCTAATTTTTAAGGTTTTAGTGAGCACATGCTGTGCCCAGCAGTGCATTATGGGTAATGCACTGCTGTCCTGTCGTTCACGACAGGACAAATGCATTTCAGACACTCTGTTCCTGAAGCTGGGCAGACACTGTATGATATTTTTAATCACTGTACTCGGTTTCAGTTCAAACTGTATCACAGAGGCGCACGGTGTAAAAGTTCAATGCGCCCGATTTATGTTCTCACACACATTGTACGTTCAAAAACCACACGTCGAACTCATGTTTCCAAAAGCAAAACGTAAGCTTTTTCAAACTTAATTTACAAAAACTCTCGATGGGAGACATCAAAGTTTAAAAACAAAACAAAAAAAATTACAAGACAGCTCTGCGGTGTTTGCACATGCACAGTGCGAGCGGTTGGACGCTTGTAGCTCTTCAGCAGCAGGATACCCTCACGACGGCCGACCAGAATAATATCAAACAGGTTTGATTTTCATTCAACCATACGATCAGTGATCAGGAGGTGGTCGTGAGATGTTAAACGCAACTTGTTACTCCATGTACAGTACATGATGCAGGACGCGTGATTAACCTGAAATTCAGTCCAAAAAATTCTTGCACGAATGAAAAATCATCTGAAAAAGGGCCAAAACTCTCACAGTGCAAAGCCAACATTTATGTGTCAAGACAATATTGAGTGCACGTTTTACAACATCATAAAACGTGCGCACATCATAAAACGTGTGCACGGCACTAATAAAATGAGCGCACATTCTCTCCACATGCAAAACATTTTGCGATGACACTTTCAGGGCTCTGTAAAAATGCCTGTTTTTACAAATAAAAAATGGAATATTTTACAAAAGCACATTTATCTGTAAACACCGACACACGACACGTCACATTAACGTGTTGGTTTACATAATGAATGACTGAACCAATCAGTGTTTAGCAGAGGCACTTTTACCCAGAATCCTTTGCGATCTGTCTGTGTTTGTTACAAAACCTCAGAATTAGTGCATTATTCAACATTAAAAAATATGTTATATTTTAACTTTGTACAAATGACAGAATTTACATTAATGGAGTTATTCTATCAGTATTTACACCAAACCATAAGTCAGCATGACTTTATTTTCCAAGACCTCCGCCTGACCAGAGCGTTGTGGTAGAGAGTTGGTTTTGTGGCTGCTCTCAGCTTGTGTCTGTGCTGTAAACCTTGTAGTAAACAAGAGCGTCCAACAGGGGGCAGGATGTTCAAACATAGAAGTGCGGGCTCATTGTTTGGGTCTTTTGGGCGAGCAAAAGCATTGGTGGAGAGACTCAGCTGTATCCAACCTCTCTGTACATGAGGCAGGTCCAGAGATTGGTTGAGGCAGTTCTAAAGGATGCCTCACATCCTCTTTTTGATCAGTTTGAACTGCTCCCTTCAGGACGGAGGTATAAAGTTCCTTTTTGTAGAACTAAGCGCTATAAGAGCACTTTTATTCCTGCTGCTATTAGTGTACTTAATATTTAATTAATTTATCCGCTTTTTTGCTTTGAGATGGCACACGCTCTGTGACTTTTGTTCTGGCGCCATGCTATTGGCCTGTACTTGCACTGCTTTATTGGTATTGTATTCTTATATTTTTTATATTGTATTTTTATATTTTTATTGTATTTTTATATTTTTAATTATATTTAGGGTATTTTTATTGGTTTATATGTGTTACGTGATTGTTATGAATGGTGTGACTCACTGCCAAAACAAATTTACCTTTTGGTACAAATAAAGTAACCTTGAACCTTGAACCTTTTGTCACTTTCCAAAAGCGATCATGGTGTTAAAACTCAAATTCAGCTTGTTAGTAGTTGCAAATGTACCAGAGACAATACTGGAATTTATCGGTTATCTGTAATTTCTGATACATTTTGGGGTGGTTTATCGGTTTATCTTTATCAAAGATAACTTTTCAGTTATCTGATTATCTGTTATCGAAGTTAATTTTTTGGTTATCTGCGCCCACCACTGACAGTAGCTCAGTCTTTGAGGATACCCTCATCCCTATAATGTGCCACAGTCTTTTCATTTCTTACTGTTTTAAATGAATTCCATGTAATGTGTTCTACTTAAAATTGAATCTAAATTATTTGTCTGTCAACTGATTGTCCAACAATCCATGTGGCTGTACATTTTGTGTCTCTTGGCACTGCTGGTATCAGATAACTTTTGATCATTCTGCTCCAGGTACCAACATGGACTGATGTTAAAAAAAAGTTATTTGTTCTTTAGGATTATCCTGCTTTCAGTATGGAAGATTATTTCCACGGCCAGTTGGTTCATCTTTTGAAGTGTACTGCTCAAAAGAAATGTTTGCTGTAGTGTTGTCATGGTGTAAGAGTTAAGCAGAGGACCACATTTTGTCTGCAACATGCCTTCTTTGATTCCTAAAACACAAGATCTTTGTTACATGCACGGACACTGCAGAAAGCTCCACTGATTGGTCTCACCATCCTGTTACAAAGAAAGTCCTTACTGCTTGCTCAAAAAAGACAACAGCCCATGTTTTACTTTAATTTTAGCTTAAACTGTAATCTGGCATCAAAATAACTGAGCAGCTACATCCATATTCAAGCAGAAATGATTTATTTCAAGATGCACTCTGGGTCAGTCGTGCTTCAGACACATGGTGTGTACAGTTCCAGTTCTGCTACATTATACAAAAGTGGAATGAAATGGAATGAGACACAAAGCAATGCAAAGCAATATTTTTTAAAATAAGTCGTTCCACGCTCTGGCCAAAATCTTCTAGCTCCCCCACTGCACTTGCCCCGATTCTCTCTCTTTTTTCCCAGTCTCCCTCCACTGTGATGTCCAAAGCAACAACCCCACCCCAACAGTATTAGAAACCAGGGGAATCACTGGTTGCTACACTATTATGTCTGATGGTTCAGTTTCCTAATAAATAAATGTGGCTTTGTTGAATTTTTGGTCTGTGGTTCAACCCCTTCCACTGTCCCTCTGTATTACCCTGTAGGTAATCGAGAGCCAGATTCAGGTCTGTGGCCAGATCCCCTCCCAGCTGCTGATTGAGCCACACCCACCTCGCTCCTCTGCCATGCACCTGGTGAGACCACTTCAGCATCCTGAGCAAAACGCTATTTGATTTTGTGCTTTGGTCACAATGTTCCCTGTATTTGCTTAAGACTTGAGAAAACTTTGTCTGTACTTGAAACTTAGGCATCAGGTGCAAGTCGCTGTCTTCTGGAACTTATGTTATTAAGAACATTATTTGTTTGGAATGCGCATTGTATATACTTAATGTTTTGTAGATTGTAGATAGTGAATATGTTTTGTAGACACACATGGGTAACATACCGTAATTTCCGGACTATAAGCTGCTATTTTTTGTCACATACTTTGAACACTGTGGATTTTGCAATAATGCAGCTAATTTATGAATTTTTACAGGCTTTTTCACAAGTCGAAATACATCAATTGATGCTCTCAATTGACTTCCTGAAAGCCGCGCTCCTCACGCGTGTAAATTCACACAGTGTAAATATAAAGTCTTACTTGTTCATTTTAGTGTAGAAAAGTCCCTCTCTGGCACTTTGCGCCAGAGTTGGGCCATCAGATCAGTTAGCAGAGCGGAACCTTCTCCCCCCACCCTTCCACACTGGGTCTCTGTCTTGGCGCAACAAGCCAAAAAAGTCACAGCGCCTCATTAACGTCTCATTTACCACAGACTCATCCGATCCTGGCTGCATGTGATGAAATCTCAAGAAAAAGTTAAAATTACTCAGTTCTCTGTGTGGAACAAAGAAGCCGTGCGACACCATGCACACACTGGATGACGTGCGTGTCAGTGTTTAAATGTCACCTACAGGGAAAAAAGCATTTACAGTACGTATTTAATTGAAAGTTAAACCTTTCTGTCTAACATCTTTGTGAGTAAATATCTCATGGTACAACATGGAGACCCGCAGCTTACAGACAAGCGCAGCCTATTTATGTACAATTTCTTTTTAAAACTGGTGGGTGTGGCTAATATTCAGCTGTGCTCCATAGTCTGGAAATTACGGTAACACAATACATAATGGATTTGTTAGACTCTTTGTTTTTGGTTTTAGACTTTGTTCTTTATTCTCCTCTCTATAGCGTCACTGTCCCCACACCAGAACCCTACATGTCCACACAGACCTGTCCATCCTGATCCAGCAGTGGCCTCCAGCTCGTCTAGGCTTAGAACTCCCCTCAGTGTGTGTCCCTGCTTTGACCCTGTGCTCCCACTAATGGACTTTTTCCTCTCCCACCCTCTCTGTCCCATCTGTTCTCTCTCTCTCCGTCCATACCCCCCCCATGCTGACATTCCCTCCTTGTTCTTTTCTCTTTGGCTCCTTCTCTTTCTGTCTCACCAGTGTTTCCTTCCCCAGAGCCCTCTGATGTTTAAGGATCAGATGCAGCAGGATGTCATCATGGTGCTTAAGTTCCCCTCCAACTCCCCGGTGACACACGTCGCAGCAAACACACTCCCCCACCTCAGCATCCCAGCAGCCGTCACCGTCACCTGCAGCCGCCTGTTTGCCGTCAACCGCTGGCACAACACAGTTGGTGAGTTTCTGATGGTGAAGATGACATGATTAAGTTTGATTGACTTTTCTCTTTGTGTTTTGAAGATATCGCCGCGGACAGATGAACAGACATACAGCCGTTACAACTGTCTCTTTCCTGCTTTGCAGCAAGGTTATTAAAATGCTCTTAACATTTAAGATGCTGTAATTACAAACAAAAATGTGAAACTGCAGTCCCATTTATACAAAAAATTGTTTATTTAGGTTTGTAATATAAAGTTGGATTGAAAGTCATCACTCAGTTATTGCCATTTATTAATTATTCTGCTGTGTGGCACAGCTGCTGTGCTGTCCCCCTGAAGATTAATGTATAGAAATCTGTAATGATACAACTGCAGTGTTGAAATAATGAATAAAAAATCACTTTCTGGGTAGGAACCTGGTGATAGATAGTGAACACCTGTTAGCAGAAAACATTATTTTCTCAAAAAGGGGCAAACTGTTCCCTGTTCCACTCCAACGCACAGTTTCTCTAATCACAGCCACAGAAGCTGAAAGCTAATTCACAGTTGTCCTGGGTGTCTTGGTGGCTTCCTTCACTCGTCTGCTTGTATGGCCACTGCAGACAGATTTGCCAAACAGTTCCATAATGTTTGCATTTCTTATTGATTCGTGTAAATTAAATCCAAGACATATTGATTGATTTTGGGAAAGTTTATGTGTTCATCCCCAGCCGTGTTTAAAACTGGGTGTAAAATTGTTGATTTAGTTGCGTTATATTGTAGGGTGTCCACACTTGTCTTTCCCATCATTTTGGCTTTGATGTTTTATATTATATTTGCTTCATGTTGTAAAAAAAAAAATTGTTTTCACTATCAATTTCAAGAGGTCCATCAACCTTTACAGGCCATAGAATATGAAATATCATATTTATATTCATATTTCATCATATGAAATCTGTTTTTAGAATTTTTCATACTTTAGTGGGGAAATCTTTATTAAATTATATTTAGTATCTTAGGTCTGAAGTCTGGAAACGTGCGCTGGCACCTCGACTTGCCGGATCCACCACACCACGGAACCGCCCTGGATCCTGTATGGAAAGCACCCAGGCATACAACTGATCCAGAAAGTAACCATATCTGCAAACAGCCAAATGAAACATGGGAGTCACCCTGACCGTCTCTGGCCACTGGGGTCTTCAACACTGAGGCACCCGCGTGCTAAATCGTGCACAGAAGAACACACCACATGGCCAAATTGTTGTAGCTGAAGTGATACTCCTCATCTGAATCTCCCAAAAAAAATCTCCCCCAAGAAGATGGGTGCTGAAGACTTCCAATTTGGAATCATGGCTTCTTACTGTGGTACTCACCACCACTTTAGGTGGTGTTTATATGGGTCAACTCAATTTCTGTTCTTGCTTTGTCTGTGACACTCACAATAAGGAAATTTAATATAATTCCTCAAAGGGTGCTGAAGCAGACTGCAGGAACAGAGGTTGGAGGGGCTCATGTAGAGAGTAAATCAAGCTTCATGCTGTATTGGAGGCTATGGATAAATCAGACGACCCGCGAGGTTGCCTTAGTCTCTCTTTGGGCAATAAGACCATTATGGAGCTTATATGGCTCAATTTTTTTCAGTGAGATGTGAATTTAGTTTATAGGTTTATCTTCAGTGTTGCACCCCACCAAACAACAATTTGTATTGACATAGACATATTTGCTAATTAATGCCCTAATTAACCTCATTAACACAGCTTGCTGTGTGTAATTAATCCTGAAAATGTAATTATGCAGGGTCACAAAGCAGCTCAAAGCAATTATTGTTCTTGATTCCACATGAGGTTCACGTAACACGAGCTTTCATCAGAGCAGTGTGGGCAGCACTATCATCTTAAGGATTATGCGATGAGCAGTTTGTCTTTGTCTTCTACTTGTTTATGTACCTGCCTATGTGTTAAAATTGTAATGTTCAGTTCTTAATCCTTCAGGTCTCAGAGGAGCTCCAGGATACTCCCTAGAACAGGCTCATCACCTGCCCATTGAGATGGACCCTCTCATAGGTCAGTATAAACTTACCATGATTTACTGGTTTTACTTTCCTGGCAGTTCAATGAATGGAGTAAAGCTTATAGCCGAATGATCTAACATAACTGTAGATTGCAAAGTTTACAAAGCTATTAGCAACTAAAAATGAAAACATTAAGGTTTCCATTTTCTGTAAGGTGTTGAAGGTACCATGATCACAGGTGGTACATCCTACTTATACTGTATTACAGCACTTAACGAAATTCTGTTGTATTTGCATTAATGGTAAATGTCCACCAGGCTGAGATATTGCTCCATTTCAAGAACCTTGAGTACAGGCTGCTGTGGGATGCAGCACACCTGTTGCTTATACTAGTAGATACATGCATGAGCTGTAAATGCTAGTTTTTGTGTTGACCTGAAATCAGAGGCCAAAAGACTGAGCTAGGTGACAAATTTGTTGGATACCTTATTAACTGTGCCCGCCTCAAACATTTCTGTGCTCCTTTTCCCACCTAGCAAATAACTCAGGTGTGAACAAGCGTCAGATCACTGACCTGGTGGACCAGAGCATCCAAATCAACACACATTGTTTTGTAGTTACTGCTGACAACCGCTACATCCTGGTTTGTGGATTCTGGGACAAGAGCTTTCGTGTTTACTCCACTGAAACAGGTCAGTTTATGGAATTATTCAAGTTGTTGACGCTAGTGTTGAACACTTGCCCCAATTTTTAAGATAAAGGATGCTGCATGTGGGTGAGGGCAGATGGATAAGAGATGTGGAAATAAGTCGGGAGCAGAGTGGCTTCATACTAAGCAAAAGTACACTGTATACCAACGTAGGACTGAATGTACTGGCTAAGTACCACAAGGCTCAAGACGGATGGAGAACTATGTGAAGGTCATTCTGGACATGTACGGAGGTTGTAACATGAGAGTATGTTGTTCAGTTGGAGTGACCGACGCAGTCAAAGTGAATGCAGGTTTGCATCAGGAGTTGGCACGTAGCCCACTTCTGTTTGTTATATTGGAGGGTTGTGTTGACTGAGGAACGTGAGGCAACATGGATGATGGTGTATGTTGATGACTTGGCACTGGTGAGTAAGCATAGGGAACAAGTAAAGTCAGACTTGGAATGTTGTAAATGTAGAACAATAACAGAGAACAACAGCAGTCTGTGAAGTTGCAAGATGTGCGCTTGGTAGAAGTGGAGAAGGTCAAGAATTTAGGCTCCAAAAGCTAAAGAAAAAAGCAAGTGCAGGTAGGATGAAGTGCTTGGAGAAAGATGTCAGGACTGTGGTGTGATTTAAAAGATTACAGCAAAAGTCTTCTTCTTTGTCTTTCGGCTGTTCCCGTTAGGGGTCGCCACAGCAGATCAATCATTTCCATCTCACCCTGTCCTCTGTATCTTCCTCTGTCACACCAACCACCTGCATGTCCTCCTTCAACACATCCATAAACCTCCTCTTTGGCCTCCCTCTTCTCCTCCTGCCTGGTGGCTCCATCCTCAGCATCCTTCTCCCTATATACCCTGGGTCCCTCCTCTGCACATGTCCAAACCATCTCAATCGCGCCTCTCTGACTTTGTCTCCAAACCGTCCCACCTGAGCTGTCCCTCTGATATGTTCATTCCTAATCTTGTCCATTCTTGTTACTCCCAAAGAGAATCTCAACATCTTCAGCTCTGCCACCTCCAGCTCTGCCTCCTGTCTTTTTGTTAGTGCCACCGTCTCTAAGCCGTACAGCATAGCTGGTCTCACTACTGTCTTGTAAACTTTCTATCTAAACATATATATATATATATATATATATATATATATATATATATATATATATATATATATATAGACACAGTTGTTCAGATACTATTTACCTCTTTAGTTATATCGTGTGTATTTGTGCAAAGGTTTGTCCATTGTGAGTGTTGACCATGTTTGTTCAGCATTAGTGCTGGGTTGAAAAGATTGATTCACCGATTTTAAATAGATTCTCATTTATATTATATATATATATATATATATATATATATATATATATATATATATATATATATATATATATAAAACTTAGGTGAACTTTCCCCACTGCAGGAGAACTTTTCTAATATCTGCATTCTCCTGCTGCAGCGTGCCATGCAGCGAGTGCTGCAGGCGGGAGTTTTGTAGGGAAAACTGGGACTGTTATCCCCCAGAAAATTTTTAAGTTTAGAACTCTCTGAAAACACTGTTGCCTGCATTTTGAGGGCCAAATTTTGTGAAGTAGTATTAATATGTCGTATAACTAGACAATCATGTAACACCTCAGAAAACGGTTTTAATACACATACCCAAATTGAGATCGAATCGAATCAAAATAATCTATTCTGATTCTTAAGAATTGGAATCAAATTGATTCTTGAAATTTGAATCCATACCCAGCTCTATTCAACTTACTGATGGCTTGGGGAAACAAACTGTTTCATAGCCTTGTGGTTTTGGCGTACAGTGATCTATAGCGCCGACCAGAGGGGCGAGGTGAGAAGAGGGTGAATCCTGGGTGAGAGGAGCTGCTGCTGATGCCACCTGCCTGCTTCCTCACAACGGATGGAGGGCAGGTTGGCACCAGTGATCCTCTCCATGGTCCTGATTGTCTTCTTTAGTCTGTTGCTGGATCTAACCAGACAGTGATGGAGTGATAGCCAAGGACAGAGTGGATTATGGCTGAGTAGAAGTTCACCAGCAGCTCCTGTGGCAGGTTGAACTTCCTAAGCTGCCTCAGAAAGTACAACCTTTCCTGGGCCTTCTTCACCACTATGTCTGTGTTGGCCGTCCACTTCAGGTTCTGGGTGATGGTGTTGCTCAAAAATCTGAATGTACTGTTGTGGATAGTGATGAGGAGCAAAGGTGGGGGAGCTCCTCCTGAAGTCCCCTGCTATCTCCACAGGAGGGGCAATAGTCAGGAGATATTCCACTGTGCAGTAGGTGGAATCACCGGCCTCAGAGGATGTTCATTCAGTTGTTTAATTTTGTAGAAAAAAAGCAGATCACAGACATGACACAAAACTAAAGTCATTTCAAATGGCAACTTTCTGGCTTTAAGAAACACTATAAGAAATCAAGAAAAAAAGATTGTGGCAGTCAGTAACGGTTACTTTTTAGACCAAGCAGAGGGAAAAAATATGGAATCACTCAATTCTGAGGAAAAAATTATGGAATCACCCTGTAAATTTTCATCCCCCAAATTAACACCTGCATCAAATCAGATCTGCTCATTGACATTGACCCTATGTGTCTTTTTGCAAGGAATGTTTTTGCAGTTTTTGAAAAATGATTTCATCATCCCCAAACATCCTTTCAATTGTCCAAAATATCAACATAAACTTGTGCATTTATTGATGATGTAATGACAGCCATCTCCCCAGTGCCTTTACCTGACATGCAGCCCCATATCATCAATGACTGTGGAAATTTACATGTTCTCTTCAGGCAGTCATCTTTATAAATCTCATTGGAAAGGCACCAAACAAAAGTTCCAGCATCATCACCTTGCCCAATGCAGATTCGAGATTCATCACTGAATATGACTTTCATCCAGTCATCCACAGTCCACAATTGCCCATTGTAACCTTGTTTTTTTCTGTTTAGGTGTTAATGATGCCTTTCGTTTAGCTTTTCTGTATGTAAATCCCATTTCCTTTAGGCGGTTTCTTACAGTTCGGTCACAGACGTTGACTCCAGTTTCCTCCCATTCGTTCCTCATTTGTTTTGTTGTACATTTTTCGATTTTTGAGACATATTGCTTTAAGTTTTCTGTCTTGACGCTTTGATGTCTTCCTTGGTCTACCAGTATGTTTGCCTTTAACAACCTTCCCATGTTTGTATTTGGTCCAGAGTTTAGACACAGCTGACTGTGAACAACCAACATCTTTTGCAACATTGCGTGATGATTTACTCTCTTTTAAGAGTTTGATAATCCTCTCCTTTGTTTCAATTGACATCTCTCGTGTTGGAGCCATGATTCATGTCAGTCCACTTGGTGCAACAGCTCTCCAAGGTGTGATCACTCCTTTTTAGATGCAGACTAACGAGCAGATCTGATATGATGCAGGTGTTAGTTTTGGGGATGAAAATTTACAGGGTGATTCCATAATTTTTTCCTCAGAATTGAGTGATTCCATATTTTTTTTTTCCTCTGCTTGGTCTAAAAAAGTAACCGTTACTGACTGCCACAATCT
This sequence comes from Thalassophryne amazonica, assembly GCF_902500255.1. Taxonomy (NCBI): domain Eukaryota; kingdom Metazoa; phylum Chordata; class Actinopteri; order Batrachoidiformes; family Batrachoididae; genus Thalassophryne; species Thalassophryne amazonica. Next base: position 65,831,023 of record NC_047111.1, read on the forward strand.
TTTTTTCTTGATTTCTTATAGTGTTTCTTAAAGCCAGAAAGTTGCCATTTGAAATGACTTTAGTTTTGTGTCATGTCTGTGATCTGCTTTTTTTCTACAAAATTAAACAACTGAATGAACATCCTCCGAGGCCGGTGATTCCATAATTTTTGCCAGGGGTTGTAGTCTTGGACTATAGTTATTCTGTTTCTCAATGTGCCGGAACGCTACTGTTTGACAAGGAAGCAATCTATTGCTAACCGTACTAGCATACTAAAACAAACTGAAATAAATAAATCTTGTATGAGTATCAGGAACTTGTTCTTTTGACCCCAGTGCAGTACACAACAGTACCTCATGGATGCTGTTGATACTGAGGGTGCAATAAGACTTGATATGTCAGATAATGGATGGGTGGTGAAGAAAGTGAGGCTGAAACACGGATTTTGAATAGTTTTTCAGTTTTATAGAGAAGTAAGTCTTTTCCACCCTGTACAGTTGGGTTGCTGCCGACCCCCCAGGTACTGCAGTGTGAAGTGGTTTGTTATCACAGTTTTGTGGAGGGGTTACTGAAATGCTTCTGGGTTTAGGCCCCCGTCACTTTATGCACTTTTTAAATGCACTCTGGTCCAAGTGAGCCTGTAGTCACTGTCCTGATTTTTAAGACACCTCTGTGAGCAGTGTTTTTACCCACAGCCTTCCAGAGTGATCCTTAGCCTTCGCTTTTCTCTCCACAGGAAAGCTGACCCAGATCGTGTTTGGCCACTGGGATGTGGTGACATGTCTGGCCAGGTCAGAGTCCTACATCGGAGGTGACTGCTATATCGTGTCAGGTTCCAGAGACGCCACTCTTCTTCTGTGGTACTGGAGCGGGCGGCACCACATTATAGGAGACAACCCGAACAACAGTGAGTGAAAACACATTGCTGGACCCAGGAGGTGCTGAACCACAGGGTTCTGCCCGCGTGACTCTGAATTGTGTCATTTGCTTCAGGTGATTATCCCGCTCCGAGAGCAGTACTGACAGGCCATGACCACGAGGTGGTGTGTGTGTCCGTCTGTGCAGAGCTGGGATTGGTCATCAGTGGAGCTAAAGGTCAGGAACTGACAGATATTCAGACTTTATATTCAGTTCTTGTATTAACCACACCATCCATTGTCATCAACATTTGTTTATTGAACTGATTTGAAGGATTGTGTTGATTCTTAATTCAGTGAATAGTTTACAGATGATGTCATGTTACACTGACACCAGTTAACTGATTCCCCCTCCCCCACTGCCTTTTTAGATCCTGTTAATGTGAATAATTCATCAACTATTGATCTAATTAATAGCGTGAAAATGTTGTGTAGTGTAGCGTGTCAGTCCGTTAAAATCAAACTGATCAGGATTCTGATACATATTATGATTGGTTTTGATATTATTTTAAGAAAAACTAATGCAATTTTCAGCATTTTGTCTTTCATATCTGGTGATATACTACATTGTAAAATGAAAGTATCCCAGTTCTGTCTTTTATATTTTAATTAGTCTGGATCGAGTGATTAAACTAGATAATACAAACACAAGCGCCATTTAAAGAAAACAGTTTTTAAAGGAAGATCTACATGTTGTGCTCCTCAGAGGGCCCGTGCCTGGTCCACACAATCACAGGGGACTTGCTCCGTGCCCTGGAGGGGCCGGAGCTGTGCCAGCGGCCCCGCCTGATCTCTGTGTCGAGCGAGGGTCACTGCATTATCTACTATGAGAGGGGCCATTTCTGTAACTTCAGCATAAATGGAAAACTGCTCGCGCAGATGGAGGTCAACGATTCCACACGGGTAGGCCCGACTCTGTCTGCATGTGTTTGGGTCTAACATAGTGCTGCTCAAAACACCATAAACCTCCAGTCTATTTTAATTTTAGACTTTATGTGAAACTTGTTTTTGTCTTCTTTTTTTTCCTTCAGCTGAATCATTTGGAAATTGTCCACATTTAAAGTTGACATTGTTTTGTTGTTGTTGTTGTTGTTGTTGATACTATTAGTATTTTTTATTTATTTACTTATTTATTTTTGGTCTTGCTGTAACTTCTCTCCCTCTTTGAAATCAGGCAATCTTATTGAGTAGCGATGGACAGAACCTGGTGACAGGAGGCGATAACGGCGTTGTAGAGGTGTGGCAGGCGTGTGACTTTAAACAGCTTTACATCTATCCAGGCTGTGACGCTGGTATCCGTGCCATGGACCTCTCACATGACCAGAGGTAAAGCACACAGCGTCACTGTGAGAGATTTATTTTTATCAATAAAGAACAAAGAAGAGTGTGTTCTGAGGCCTTTTTGAGGGCCCATTTTCAAACCACATTATCAAGAAAACTATGTGAGTTAGAGCCTTTAAATTTTTAAGGTACGTATCTGATGCTGTGACTCTCTGAATGTGGACTCTCAGGGAGCATAGTTTAGGTTGAACATAAGGTGCTCGGTCCTTGAAAGTATATGTAACTCCTAAAGTCCCAGTTACACAGAGGGTTACAAAATGTCACAGGTGTGCGTGCCAAATTTGTTTGACTGTCTCTGAATAAATGGGTGTCAACAATGTGTGTCGCACTCAAAAACAGTCACACAGCGTATCCTGAACACATTCATATGCATGGCAACTCCTGCAACTAAAATTTTGGCAGCTGTTTTTTTTTTGTTCTGTTCTAGTGTGCCACAGTGGTATTATCTCTGTGCCACAGAGATTGTGTTGGCATCTGGGACAATGAGGTTGGAGAGAAACACTGGGTGTGAGGAGGAGCAAAGAAGAGGCCAACAGCTCTGGTGCTGAAATTTGGAAAGTGGTCCTTGAGAAAAGCATCATACAGATAAAAACAGACAATCACTCATCTTCAACCGCTTACTCCATTTAAGGGTCACATGGTGCCAGGTGGAGTACACCCTGGATTGGACATTTCCAGTCTGTCGCAGGGTCACATAATAGACAAAACCATTCACACCTGCACGCATGCACATACATAGACAATTTAAAGTTACCAATCCACCCAACCTGCATGTTTTTGGATGTGGGAGGAAGTCGGCAAACCCGAAGGGAACCCATAAAAACATGGGGACAACACGCAAGCTCCACACAGAAGGGCCACAGGTGGGAATTGTTCCCATGACCTTCTTGCTGTGAGGCAACAGTGTTAACCACTAACTCACCGTGCTGCCCCTAAAATCAGACATGTTTGGATTTTTTATTTATTCATTAAGCAGTTATTTTTTATTCATTAATCAGAGCTGTGGACTGCTTTGCATGCAACAACTTAGTTGAGCCAAAGACACGTGTGTTTATTTTTTTTTTAACGCCAGGACATAACTCCTTATACAGAAACACTTATGTTTCCATGGTATTAATATAACCTGAGGTAATTCCTGATTGTTTTCCTGAAGTCAGAAGGCACAAACTACATGGATGCATGCATTCTGTGTATGATGTGTTGTAAATTGACGAAATAATGATGTCTGGGAATTATTCACCCCACCTCCCACCCAAATATTTATGCAGTAAGGGATTTATCAGTCAATCATTCTACGCACGTAACCTGTTTTTAACCAGATGATGTTGAATGAAATGACTATATTATCCAGTTAGTAATAATAGTATTAAATTGATCAGCCACGTTTGCTCTTCGACTTAATGTGGCATCTGCCCCCACAGATACACTCGTTGTGGAAATATGTCAATTAGGAAGCTGAATATAAAACAACCTTTTTATGCCATCAGTGTTCTGGGGCATCATTGTAAGAGTAAACAAAGTCATGGCTAGCCAGTTGAGATTTTGCTGCTTCAGGGAATCCAGTTATCTTTGTCCATGTTCTTATGAACTGTGGTATGATGACAGAATTAAAACGTGCACAGATGCTACTTTGTAATGTGTTACACCGAACACTGCTCCTATACTACAGCACGTTGCTTTATGTCTAGAAGTAAGAGTTGGCATCCTGCTTGTTTTTTGTTCCTGCTTTGTTAGCTCCTCTGAAAAAGAGAGCTTTAAATCAGAAGTGCCTGACTCCGTGCTATAACTCACAAACTCGTAGCTTAAAGCAGATAACCCGTAAGTTGGAGAGGAAATGGCGTCTCACTAATTTAGAAGATCTTCACTTAGCCTGGAAAAAGAGTCTGTTGCTCTATAAAAAAGCCCTCCGTAAAGCTAGGACATCTTTCTACTCATCACTAATTGAAGAAAATAAGAACAACCCCAGGTTTCTTTTCAGCACTGTAGCCAGGCTGACAAAGATTCAGAGCTCTGTTGAGCTGAGTATTCCATTAACTTTAACTAGTAATGACTTCATGACTTTCTTTGCTAACAAAATTTTAACTATTAGAGAAAAAATTACTCATAACCATCCCAAAGACGTATCGTTATCTTTGGCTGCTTTCAGTGATGCCGGTATTTGGTTAGACTCTTTCTCTCCGATTGTCCTGTCTGAGTTATTTTCATTAGTTACTTCATCCAAACCATCAACATGTTTATTAGACCCCATTCCTACCAGGCTGCTCAAGGAAGCCCTACCATTATTTAATGCTTCGATCTTAAATATGATCAATCTATCTTTGTTAGTTGGCTATGTACCACAGGCTTTTAAGGTGGCAGTAATTAAACCATTACTTAAAAAGCCATCACTTGACCCAGCTATCTTAGCTAATTATAGGCCAATCTCCAACCTTCCTTTTCTCTCAAAAATTCTTGAAAGGGTAGTTGTAAAACAGCTAACTGATCATCTGCAGAGGAATGGTCTATTTGAAGAGTTTCAGTCAGGTTTCAGAATTCATCATAGTACAGAAACATCATTAGTGAAGGTTACAAATGATCTTCTTATGGCCTCGGACAGTGGACTCATCTCTGTGCTTGTTCTGTTAGACCTCAGTACTGCTTTTGATACTGTTGACCATAAAATTTTATTACAGAGATTAGAGCATGCCATATGTATTAAAGGCACTGCGCTGCGGTGGTTTGAATCATATTTGTCTAATAGATTACAATTTGTTCATGTAAATGGGGAATCTTCTTCACAGACTAAAGTTAATTATGGAGTTCCACAAGGTTCTGTGCTAGGACCAATTTTATTCACTTTATACATGCTTCCCTTAGGCAGTATTATTAGACGGTATTGCTTAAATTTTCATTGTTACGCAGATGATACCCAGCTTTATCTATCCATGAAGCCAGAGGACACACACCAATTAGCTAAACTGCAGGATTGTCTTACAGACATAAAGACATGGATGACCTCTAATTTCCTGCTTTTAAACTCAGATAAAACTGAAGTTATTGTACTTGGCCCCACAGATCTTAGAAACATGGTGTCTAACCAGATCCTTACTCTGGATGGCATTACCCTGACCTCTAGTAATACTGTGAGAAATCTTGGAGTCATTTTTGATCAGGATATGTCATTCAAAGCGCATATTAAACAAATATGTAGGACTGCTTTTTTGCATTTACGCAATATCTCTAAAATTAGAAAGGTCTTGTCTCAGAGTGATGCTGAAAAACTAATTCATGCATTTATTTCCTCTAGGCTGGACTATTGTAATTCATTATTATCAGGTTGTCCTAAAAGTTCCCTAAAAAGCCTTCAGTTAATTCAAAATGCTACAGCTAGAGTACTAACGGGGACTAGAAGGAGAGAGCATATCTCACCCATATTGGCCTCTCTTCATTGGCTTCCTGTTAATTCTAGAATAGAATTTAAAATTCTTCTTCTTACTTATAAGGTTTTGAATAATCAGGTCCCATCTTATCTTAGGGACCTCGTAGTACCATATCACCCCAATAGAGCGCTTCGCTCTCAGACTGCAGGCTTACTTGTAGTTCCTAGGGTTTGTAAGAGTAGAATGGGAGGCAGAGCCTTCAGCTTTCAGGCTCTCCTGTGGAACCAGCTCCCAATTCAGATCAGGGAGACAGACACCCTCTCTGCTTTTAAGATTAGGCTTAAAACTTTCCTTTTTGCTAAAGCTTATAGTTAGGGCTGGATCAGGTGACCCTGAACCATCCCTGAGTTATGCTGCTATAGACGTAGACTGCTGGGGGGTTCCCATGATGCACTGTTTCTTTCTCTTTTTGCTCTGTATGCACCACTCTGCATTTAATCATTAGTGATCGATCTCTGCTCCCCTCCACAGCATGTCTTTTTCCTGGTTCTCTCCCTCAGCCCCAACCAGTCCCAGCAGAAGACTGCCCCTCCCTGAGCCTGGTTCTGCTGGAGGTTTCTTCCTGTTAAAAGGGAGTTTTTCCTTCCCACTGTAGCCAAGTGCTTGCTCACAGGGGGTCGTTTTGACCGTTGGGGTTTTACATAATTATTGTATGGCCTTGCCTTACAATATAAAGCGCCTTGGGACAACTGTTTGTTGTGATTTGGCGCTATATAAAAAAAATATTGATTGATTGATTGATTGTTTTTCTTACAAACAATCCAGAATTGTGCAGATTACACTTGACTTTTTTTTTAATCTGGACTTTTACTTCAGTTGCATCTCAGGACAGGTACTGCAGTTGGGTTGTGAGACATTTAAATTAAATAAATTCAAATGTCTTTGCTTTCAGATTCTGCAATAAACTGTAAAATTACCTAAAATAATTTAAATGAAATATCTAAATATTTAAATATCTTAATTCTTCATCTGACCTCGCTTAACATGTACCACTGTATTTGGTGAGCCAGCATGTATCTTATATCTTGTCACTGGTGTGGAATTATAGTTGATGGAACACTTAATCATTGGCAGAGGCTGGCCAAGAACTATTACTCCTCCCTGGGTTTATTTATTTATTTATTTATTCATGAAAATATAAGGTAGGTGGGAAGTTTAAAACAAGCAAATTGTTGGGTTTGCTGACACATTTCACGGTCTGTGTGCTATTCCCTCAGGACTCTCATCACCGGCATGGCATCCGGCAGCATTGTGGCATTTAACATAGACTTTAACCGCTGGCACTACGAACACCAGAACAGATACTGAGGCAGTCAGCGTTGAGAAAGAGGAGGAAAGGAGGCTGAAAAGAAGAAGAAGAGGTGCTGCATTCTGCTGTGTATCTGTAATGTGGAGGAAACTACAGAAAGAGACAGAAGGAAGCATCCAGGAGCTTAAGCTCTGTTCCCTCATCTGCTTCACACCATGTGAGGATGCAGCAGTGCTGGTGGAAACACGTGTGTAACCACAGACATGTAACATCCTGAAGAAACATGCCAAATGTAGACAGACTGCAGAATTGGGGGGGATGTTAAGCATACAGTGCTGAAGTCAAACATACCTGTACCATTCACAGGACATGTGCAGTTCCTATTCCTGGTTCGCTTTACGCTTCACATACAAAGAACTACAGTTTTTCTGTTTCTCACATTTATTCTATGCTGTTTTATGTGAGGGGAGTTTAGATGGGGAAATATTTGGGTGGACAAAGAATAATGCTATTAAATGTGTCTAAAGTGTTTAGAAACTGTCAGAAATCAACCAGCCCCACCCATTATTTAAAGACAGGAACAAGCGGTGCTACTGGCTTTATCCTAAATCCACCTTAGAAAACTTGTCGGGAATTATGATTTTATTTTATTATTACTGTTATAATTTCCCCCCTGCACACTGCTGGGTTAGTTCTGGTTTTGATGTACATACGGTTGGGCTTCCCGCAGAGTTGACGCATATTCTTTGACTACACAAACTGCGCTTTTCACCTTTAATTTATTAATGACTTACTCTCTGTAAAATATTGTGTAATAATTATTATAACGTTGACAAGACTGATGGTAGTAATGGCAGTTCCGAATACTGCAATTTTTTTTTTTTTTTTTGCTGGAGGTGACGGTGAATGAAAAAAAATCTTTGACCATGATTTCCTTTGTATATTCGGTGATCGTTTTGTCAAATATGTACATAAAGTCTCAGTGCAGGTTTGGTGGGAGACTCGATCAGCTAAATAAGACCGATAGTGTAAAGGAAACCACTTCACATTTGTTGTTTATTTAAGAAAAAAGAGAGAATCAAATCATTGTAAAAGTTTGTTTTGTATTTGCACTTTGCACCAATCACATATCATTATTTATTAGCTTGTTTTTTTCTGGTCGGCTGCCATTACGTTTGGGTCTATTTTACCCCTCTGGGATTATTTGTGCATTGATGTTTGTATTTATAACGTTGAGCTCATGTGTGGTTATTATGTTTTACAACCTCACAGTTGTAAGCAATATCATGATTCTGTAGCTGATAGTGGCCGAGTGGAGGGAGGCGAACCGACAAAGTCCGAGATGTTCTGTATGTGTGAAGCCATCATGATCAAACGCTCACATGCACATACTCTATCGACAGGTTCAACTTACGTATCCAAAACAACAACAAAAAAGTTAAATATTTTTGGATCTATGAAAACTTACAAAAAAAACTATTGTATTCCTGTTTTATTGCAAAGATGTAAAATATGACGTATGAGTTGGAAAAAAAAACTAATAAAATATGCAAAGAATTTGATTACTTTTTATTGAGCAGACTTGATGTGACAGGAATGTATGCTTCATGACGGTGCAGCAGTGTTACGATTATGACAGAGGTCCTGAAGTGAATCTCTCCACAGCCTTGGACTTTAACATAACACTCCAATTTTTATGTTTAGGTTTTTGCTTTTATATATGGAACTGGGTATAAATGCAATGAATTTTACTCAATGTATTAACAGCAATCCTTATAATGTAAGTCTGTCCAATGAGCTTTGGCCTCTGAAAATGGAGGAACTGGGTATAAAAAAGTCTTTAATTCCTAAATGATTAATGTGATATTTTTCTTAAAAGTCTACACTTCAGTCACCTCATGATTGTTTCATCTCAGCTCCGCTGTGGTGGTGCAAAGACGCAAATTACAAATATGGTGTCAGTCCAAATGATTATGGATCCAACTAACTGTGCCTGTGACCTTTGACACAGTAAAGAAACCAGGTCAGACACAAGCTTACCGTCTGTGCTTGAGTTTTTCAATTAAATTGGTTTCTTAGAAAAAAAATGCTTCTGTTAATAGAACTGGGATTTTTCTTTTTCTACCACCATACAGTAAGTATACTCACTGGCCACTTTATTAGGTACACCTTGCTAGTATCCAGTTGGACCCCGTTTTACCTTCAGAACTGCCTTAATTCTTCATGGCATAGATTCAACAAGGTGTTAGAAACATTCCTCAGAGATGTTGGTCCATATCGACATGATGGCATCACACAGTCACCCATTCCACCAGTCTGCCCGTTCACCTTTGACCTCTGACATCAACAAGGCATGCTAGTCCAGACAACTGCCACTCACTGGATAGCTTCTCTTTTTTGGACTGTTCTTTAAAATCCCAGTAGATCAGCACTTTGTGAAACTCAGACCAGCCCGTCTGACACCAACAACCACACCACATTCAAAGTCACTTAAATCCTCTTTCTTCCCCATTCTGATGCTAGGTTTGAACTTCAGCAACTTGTCTTCATTTACCACATATAGAGGCCTAAATCCATTGAGTTGCTGCCATGTGATTGGCTGATTAGCTGTTTGTGTTAACAAGCAATTGAACAGGTGTACCTAATAAAGTGGCCAGTGATGGATTATTTAAAATGGTGAAAGTAATGTCTGAAATACTAAGACACATGGGACATGGACAGTCTTTGCTTTGTAAGGTTAAAAAGGTCCATGTTCAAGATCTGAATATGAAACTGAATTTGACTCATTTGGCACATTTTTAGCCAACATTTGCATAATTTAATAGAGGTGGACAGAATTTCTGGGGACATGCCAGTATGCTACATACTTTGAGTTTAGATAATACAATATAAAACACACAAAATTCTTTTAAATAATAACAATAAAAGAATGATAATAAAAACAGTTGGTTCCACCACGTACAAGATTTGTTGTTAAATGTGTTTTCTTTTGGTTAGCAGATCTAGTTCACGGTGCCGTCAGTCATTTGACCAATTTCTCCGAGCACATGAACTCTTCATATATCAGAATATCAGGTACTAACATCACACAAGTTACAGTCACATTAATAATAGAAAACATGTCTCACTTCACACTGGTGTGCACTAGAAGTACTGTGTGCCACTGATTCATCACAACTGGAACAAGGCAGACTTTGTGCAAAGCACTGAAACGGCACCACACAGACACGTGCAAACACATTCACATTGTAGCCAGTACAAAAGTCTTCCATCGCAATCAGTTGGAGAATGTTTCAATCGTATATAAACATACAATCAACAAATGAGAGCAGACGACAGTCTGGAGGCGAGGACAAAACAGAACACACGAGCTGCTCACGTACCGGAAAAAATAAAGGAAACTCAGACAGGCACAGCAGCAACTTTGCTGGCAGGAGAGAAAAGGAACCAAAAGAAAAGCATTTTCATAGTTAAAATAATAATTTACTAAAACACACTGAGATAGAGAAGCCAAAATCAGACTTTTTTTTGTTTTGTTTTGTTGTCAAACTTAATAGCTGCTGTATAAAATGTAATGTCATCCACATACAAGTGTCATTTTACATGTTTTAGTTGAACATTTCCTTGAACATTAAGCAACGACAAAAAGAAGACATGGCTAAGGAATGACAGCAAACGCGCACCAATGAACTGGTGAAGTTGTAAACACCAGTAAATACAAAAGAAAAAGACACCCTGACACACTATCTGCACATAGTGAGAAAAAACAGTCTTCAGGTAGATGAGGAAAACAGGCTTTAAAACCATCTGCATCACCCTCAAATGTTGTGACACTTAAAAGTGTTCACCATATTTACGGTGTATAAGCAGTGGTGGACACAGCTAACCAAAAACTTAAATTTGATAACCGCTAATCACCTAACTGAAAAGTCATCTTTTATAACGCTTAACTGATAAACTCCCCCCCCCCCCCCATTTTTTTTTTTTTTTTTTTTTTTTAATTTATCATCTTTTTAACACTGCTGTAGGGAAGCTTCATTTACCTTAACAGCATACAGTGGTCCAGCCATGAGGCAGACATCTTGAAAAGGAAAGCAGATTTGACTTATGGTTTTGAGTTATAAATCAAATTAATCTAAATAGTTTAACTACATTAATGTCAACTCTGTCATTTGTACAAAGTGAAAATATAACATATCTTTTAATTTTAAAATAATGCACGAATTCTGGAGGGGTCTGAAATTTACATCTTAGGTGCATGTACACTGTGAGAGACATAATCTAAAAAAATCCGGAAATCACAATGTATGATTTTTTTAATAATTTATTTGTATGTTACTGCTGCAAATAAGTATTTGAATCCCTACCAACCAGCAAGAATTCTGGCTCACACAGTAAGAGCAGGATCATCGGCGGTGGGTACAAGTTGTTGTATCATGGTGAGGACAGGAAGAGAAATGGTGTTGGGGTCATTTTAAAGGAAGAGTATGTTAAAAGTGTGTTGGAGGTTAAGTGAGTGTCTGACAGGGTGATGAGTGTGAAGTTAGAAATTGAAGGGGTGATGATGAATATCATCAGTGCATATGCCCCACAGGTAGGGTGTGAGATGAAGGAGAAAGAAGATTTCTGGAGTGTGTTAGATGAGATGGTGGAGAGTGTGCCCAAGCATGAAAGAGTGGTGATAGGAGCAGACTTCAATGGGCATGTTGGTGAAGGGAACAGAGGTGATGAGGAAGTAATGGGTAGATATGGTATCAAGGATAGGAATGGGGAAGGACAGAGGGTAGTTGATTTTGCAAAAAGGATGCAAATGGCTGTGGTGAATATCTACTTTAAGAAAAGGGAGGAGCACAGGGTAACATATAAGAGTGGAGGAAGGTGCACACAGGTGGACTACATTCTTTATAGGAGATGCAAGCTAAAAGAAATCACAGACTGTAAGGTGGTGGCAGGAGAGACTGTCGTTAGACAGCATAGGATGGTTGTTTGTAGGATGACTTTAGAGGTAAAGAAGAAGAGAGTGAGAGCCCAACAAAGGATCAGATGGTGGAAGCTAAAGGAGGAAGACTGTTGTGTGAAATTTAGCGAGCAGGTGAGAGAAGCACTGGCTGGAGGGGAAGCAATTTTGGACAACTGGAAAAGTACTGCAGGTATGGTGAGGGAGACAGCTAGGACAGTACTGGGTATGACATCTGGACAGTGGAAGGAAGACAAGGAGACTTGGTGGTGGAATGAAGAGGTCCAGGAAAGCATAAGGAGAAAGAGCTTGGCGAAAACGTTTTGGGATAGTCGGAGAGATGAAGAAAGTAGACAGGAGTACAAGGAGATGCGGCGTAAGGCGAAAACAGAAGTGGCAAAAGCGAAGGAAAAGGCATATTGCGAGCTATACAAGAAGTTGAATAGTAAGGAAGGAGAAAAGGGACAGAGCTGGAAAGGATGTGCAGCAGTTTAGGGTGGTAAAAGATGCACATGGTAATGTGCTGACAAGTAAGGAGTGTGTGCTGAGAAGGTGGAGGGAATATTTTGAAGAGCTGATGAATGAAGAAAATGAGCGAGACAAAAGGCTGGATAATGTGGTGAGAGTAAATCAGGAAGTACAAGAGATTAGTAAGGAAGAAGTGGGGGCTGCTATGAAGAGGATGAAGAGTGGAAAGGCAGTCGGTCCAGATGAAATTCCAGTGGAGGCATGGAAATGTCTAGGAGAGATGGCAGTAGAGTTTCTAACCAGATTGTTTAATAAAATCTTGGAAAGTGAGAGGATGCCTGAGGAGTGGAGACGAAGTGTGCTGGTTCCTATTTTCAAGAACAAGGGTGATGTGCAGAGCTACAGTAACTACAGAGGCATAAAGTTGATCAGCCACAGCATGAAGTTATGGGAAAGAGTAGTAGAAGCTAGGCTTAGAAAACAGGTGAAGATCTGTGAGCAGCAATATGGTTTCATGCTGAGAAAGAGCACTACAGATGCCATGTTTGCTCTGAGAATACTGCTGGAGAAGTACAGAGACTTATTTGACATTAAGTTGAATTGAACTGACATTATTTCAACCCTATGACCTCTGATAGTGCAGCAGATAACAGAATATTTGCAGAGGAATCCTTCAAATCTGTTTACAAGCACCAAAATTTGACTGTGTATAACTTTTTGGTACATATTTTAGAAAAATAATGTTAGCCATTTGAATTTTCAATAGGGGCCAAGTAGGGGTCAATTGAAGAACTGCATAGGGGTCAAAATAAAAAAAGTTCCAATCATATTGAAAGCTATACCACATTATGTGTCTGATCACAAAGATTCCAAAAAAGGTATAGTTTGGACTGTCTATGACTGAATGTTCTGGAGTTATGGGGTAAAAACAGCAAACATGGTGACAAAGGTCAGATTCAGTTTGTACAGGGGTCAAAAGTTAAAATTGATCCAGTTATTGTAAAACATGATGCAAATTATTGGTTGAGTTAGTAGGGTTTGAAAAAGGAATAGTTTGCATCATGTGTCATGCTTAGTTATCATGTTACGGGGTAACATACGTCACGTCATAGAATCCAATGGACGTCGACATTGTTTGACCTTTACTTTGGAGACCAAACATTCAACACAGTCAGAACTATTCCATTTGTTAATCCTATTAGTTCAACCAATAATTTGCATCACGTTTTACCAAAACTGGAACAACTTTAACTTTTGACCCTTGTACAAACTGAAACTGACCTTTGTCACCATTCTTGCTGTTTATTATATAGCTTTCAATATGATTGGAACATTTTTTAAATGTGACCCTGTGCAATTCTTCAATTGACCCCTACTTGGCCCTCTATTGAAAATTCAAATGGCTAACATTATTTTTCTACAATATGTATCAAAAGATATACACAGTCAAATTTTGGTGCTTGTAACCGGATTTGAACTACTCGTATTCTTACAGTTACCTGCTGTACTATTACCCAAGTGGGTTCAGCTGAGCAAATTATTCTGTTTGTTCAGACAGAAATTATTTGAAACACACATCATCTTATAAGCATTTATAAAATTTGCATGTGTGTAAACTGGTGAATGAGAGGCATCACTGTAAAGTGCTTTGAGCATCTGCATTAATTTCAGTTTATTTTCATTTATATAGCAACAAATCACAACAGAGTTGCCTCAAGGCACTTCACACAAGTAAGGTCTAACCTTACTAACCCCCAGAGCAGCAGTGGTAAGGAAAAACTCCCTCTGAGGAAGAAACCTCAAGCAGACCAGACTCAAAGGGGTGACCCTCTGCTTGGGCCATACAGGAAATGTTGCTGGTGCACAGGACAGGAGGGGCACAGAAACAGACATCACACCATCTCTGGATGGAGCTGCACCTCAAACGGAGAGAAAAAAAACAGAATCAGACATCAGAAAGACATCAAATACAGTATAATTTGTCAGCATTAAGCAACAAGAAAAACAGAAGAAATACTAAGGTGATTACTAGCCACAAGCGCTAAGCTTCACTAAAAGACCCAGAATTTAGATAAAAGTTGAGGCTGGGCATTAGATGGGAAAGAACTTTAAAAAAAAAAAAAGGTTTATTTTATTTTTGAGTCCACTAATCATCCAGCAGGTGGCAGGATGTCTACAGGATGTTATATAGGCAAAATAAAAGCTGGTCTTTTGATTAATCTTGTCCATCAAAGTTCAGTTGATGCAGTGGAGTTTGTTCTCATACATTCAGTGTTTTCAAGTTATTGTTGACACAAGCTCACTCCTCCCTCGTCTCCATTTTGGTGTCTGGCAGAGCGGGGCATATCCATGCATTGATATCACTACGGGTGTCACCTTCACAAGGACGAATGCTTGTCCAAAAACGTCCACATCTGATAGTGTAAAACTTCACTTTATCACCTGTATGTTAGTTGTGATTTATCCAAAGTGAATATGACACAGTGTAAACGTGATTACTTTGTAGTATTTTTAAAGCAATAAAGACTGCCACCTGGTGGTGTGGCAGTGTTATGACAGCCAGTAAGGTTTTCTCCACTCATCGATAAAGCGTGGCTAAGCCACAGGCAGGGTGGTCTACAGTGTGAGAGTGATGACAGCGTAACACTACAGGCACCAAAATCTAATACAGACTCCAGCATCAACAGCCTGTTTCAAACTTAGAAGCTCATGACTTGCTCCCCGAAGGCAGAGCTACAGGTACACAGAGTAAGGCAAAGTTAGTTTAACGTCAAAAGAACAGAGCAACAGCTGCACCAAATGATCCAAAGCCGTGATCTCAAAACACAGTGGAACTGCCACCGAGCTTTTAGTGGCAACACGAAGCGGGCAGTTTTCCAAACTATGCCTGTCTAAGGCTCTGCTCCACGACGGAAAGATGATGAACGTATGATGAACGTGTCGCCTGGCGAGACTTACACAGGTCAGCAAGTCAGCTTGTAACTTACACCAGACTTGCTGTGATGGAGCTGGAATCTGAAAACAGCCAAATGCCATCAGAGCAGACAGCACAAGGCCAGAGGGACGAATGCTGCCAACAGGAAGTAGGTGATTCTGTAGAGGTGGAGCAGAGAGAAGCTCACCACAGCCACGGCCAACGGCAACGGGAGGCAAGAAGCCACAGGCAGAAGCTTACTGAAAAAGGAACAAAAAACATGTGACTGGATATAGTGAGATGTGAGCGGAGAGGACCTCATCGTATCTGACACTGGCATGTGGGCGAGCTCCGCCTACCTGTGGCTGAGTTTTTCAGTGTTGCAGTTAATGAACAGCACGTATACCAAGATGAGAGGCACCGTGTGTGGCCAGCACGGATCAGGATCCAGCTGGGTGGAGTACCTACGGAGAATCAGAGCGCAGATTAAAGCGGAGGTCCACAGACTGAGCTGTTCAACCACACTGACTGATCTGAGTGAAGAATCTAAGTCACCCAGATAACACAGATCTCCAAGTTTAATCAAAAGCAACTGCACATTGGTTGTTGGTGAAAATTGTTGATCCCCAAAGTCTTTCATACTGGTCAGGGTCATCCATCGCCTGCAGTTTTCAGTCCCTTGCTTAATGACAATTTGGCAAGGTGGACCGACACAGGTTTAATACTGTACCTCAGGTTGCGGATCCAATGGATGAAGGAGGGTGTACTGAGCATGACGGGTAGAGTGAAGAGTGCAGACATGCAGAGGTGCAGACAGAGGTCATCCTTCACCACCTGCACCGCAGGTGCAGGATCAAATTGCCAATATTTACTAAGACTCTGAAATATGAATGTCCATTTACACCACCAGCAAACACAGCATTGTCACACAGCTAACTGCGGCACTGCCTGTGTTGCACAATAACAGCTGGCATATAACGGAAACTCAAACTCAGTATGGGATTAGAAGCCAATTATCACTGAACACACACACCCTGCATTACGTCAAAATTTAGTTAAACTGTAGACCAATTTTTCTGTTGGCATATTGTAAATGAACCATCAAAGTGTCTTTATGGTGTGATTGCAGAAAAACATCTTATTCAGCATGTGGCTCAAAGACCTGTCCATCATCTGTAGTCTTAACACCTGAAAATAAAATATCAAATTAAAATGAAATATGTTATCAATAATCTGCTTTTTTATGGATTTTTGGTTATGTTCTGGGTATTTGCTTTGGAGGTTTGATACATGGCAAAGAAGGTTCATTCTTGATCAATTCCTGGACAGGACAATGGCTGCATCCAGGATGGATGCAAAAACACCTGTGGGTGTGTTTGACCTGGGAATGTCGTGGCATGCCAACAACCACGTGGTCCTTGAACAGATCCTTAGCCTGGTCCGATGGCTGGGAAAACCCAAAACGCTGGGGTCTGAGGACCTGCTGCAGCCTTTATAGCCGCTGGGTTACAAGCCATCACCTCCTCCACTTGATCCCCCTTTGAGGACATCTTGTTTGTCCAGAGCCCTGTTAGCCCTCTCATGTTCAGGGTTCCTGTTGCACCTTCATGGTTACTGAAGTGGCCACAGGGTACGCAAGGTCTCTCTGGGATGAATGTGTGAGAATGTATGTGAAGTAGCCCAACAGTGTGGTGTGGAACATTTTACGAGAGGTGCTAAACAACAGAGCCAGAATATTTGATACAAGGTCTGTATATAAAAGAAAAAATAATATAGCACCTTCAATTGCACCACAGACTAAAACAGTTAAATGTGGTCTATTAAACATTAGGTCTCTTTCTTCTAAGTCCCTGTTGGTAAATGATATAATAATTGATCAACGTATTGATTTATTCTGCCTAACAGAAACTTGGTTACAGCAGGATGAATATGTTAGTTTAAATGAGTCAACACCCCCGAGTCACACTAACTGTCAGAATGCTCGTAGCACGGGCCGGGGCGGAGGATTAGCAGCAATCTTCCATTCCAGCTTATTAATTAATCAAAAACCCAGACAGAGCTTTAATTCATTTGAAAGCTTGTCTCTTAGTCTTGTCCATCCAAATTGGAAGTCCCAAAAACCAGTTTTATTTGTTATTATCTATCGTCCACCTGGTCGTTACTGTGAGTTTCTCTGTGAATTTTCAGACCTTTTGTCTGACTTAGTGCTTAGCTCAGACAAGATAATTATAGTGGGCGATTTTAACATCCACACAGATGCTGAGAATGACAGCCTCAACACTGCATTTAATCTATTATTAGACTCTATCGGCTTTGCTCAAAAAGTAAATGAGTCCACCCACCACTTAATCATATTTTAGATCTTGTTCTGACTTATGGTATGGAAATAGAAGACTTAACAGTATTCCCTGAAAACTCCCTTTTGTCTGATCATTTTTAATAACATTTACATTTACCCTGATGGACTACCCTGCAGTGGGGAATAAGTTTCATTACACTAGAAGTCTTTCAGAAAGCGCTGTAACTAGGTTTAAGGATATGATTCCTTCTTTATGTTCTCTAATGTCATATACCAACACAGAGCAGAGTAGCTACCTAAACTCTGTAAGGGAGTTAGAGTATCTTGTCAATAGTTTTACATCCTCATTGAAGACAACTTTGGATGCTGTAGCTCCTCTGAAAAAGAGAGCTTTAAATCAGAAGTGTCTGACTCCGTGGTATAACTCACAAACTCGTAGCTTAAAGCAGATAACCCGTAAGTTGGAGAGGAAATGGCGTCTCACTAATTTAGAAGATCTTCACTTAGCCTGGAAAAAGAGTTTGTTGCTCTATAAGAAAGCCCTTCGTGAAGCTAGGACATCTTTCTACTCATCACTAATTGAAGAAAATAAGAACAACCCCAGGTTTCTTTTCAGCACTGTAGCCAGGCTGACAAAGAGTCAGAGCTCTATTGAGCTGAGTATTCCATTAACTTTAACTAGTAATGACTTCATGACTTTCTTTGCTAACAAAATTTTGACTATTAGAGAAAAAATTACTCATAACCATCCCAAAGATGTATCGTTATCTTTGGCTGCTTTCAGTGATGCCGGTATTTGGTTAGACTCTTTCTCTCCGATTGTTCTGTCTGAGTTATTTTCATTAGTTACTTCATCCAAACCATCAACATGCTTATTAGACCCCATTCCTGCCAGGCTGCTCAAGGAAGTCCTACCATTATTTAATGCTTCAATCTTAAATATGATCAATCTATCTTTGTTAGTTGGTTATGTACCACAGGCCTTTAAGGTGGCAGTAATTAAACCATTACTTAAAAAGCCATCACTTGACCCAGCTATCTTAGCTAATTATAGGCCAATCTCCAACCTTCCTTTTCTCTCAAAGATTCTTGAAAGGGTAGTTGTAAAACAGCTAACTGATCACCTGCAGAGGAATGGTCTATTTGAAGAGTTTCAGTCAGGTTTTAGAATTCATCATAGTACAGAAACAGCATTAGTGAAGGTTACAAATGATCTTCTTATGGCTTCGGACAGTGGACTTATCTCTGTGCTTGTTCTGTTGGACCTCAGTGCTGCTTTTGATACTGTTGACCATAAAATTTTATTACAGAGATTAGAGCATGTCATAGGTATTAAAGGCATTGCGCTGCGGTGGTTTGAATCATATTTGTCTAATAGATTACAGTTTGTTCATGTAAATGGGGAATCTTCTTCACAGACTAAAGTTAATTATGGAGTTCCACAAGGTTCTGTGCTAGGACCAATTTTATTCACTTTATACATGCTTCCCTTGGGCAGTATTATTAGACAGTATTGCTTAAATTTTCATTGTTACGCAGATGATACCCAGCTTTATCTATCCATGAAGCCAGAGGATACGCACCAATTAGCTAAACTGCAGGATTGTCTTACAGACATAAAGACATGGATGACCTCTAATTTCCTGCTTTTAAACTCAGATAAAACTGAAGTTATTGTACTTGGCCCCACAAATCTTAGAAGCATGGTGTCTAACCAGATCGTTACTCTGGATGGCATTTCCCTGATCTCTAGTAATACTGTGAGAAATCTTGGAGTTATTTTTGATCAGGATATGTCATTCAAAGCGCATATTAAACAAATATGTAGGACTGCCTTTTTGCATTTACGCAATATCTCTAAAATCAGAAAGGTCTTGTCTCAGAGTGATGCTGAAAAACTAATTCATGCATTTGTTTCCTCTAGGCTGGACTATTGTAATTCATTATTATCAGGTTGTCCTAAAAGTTCCCTAAAAAGCCTTCAGTTGGTTCAGAATGCTGCAGCTAGAGTACTGACGGGGACTAGCAGGAGAGAGCATATCTCACCCGTGTTGGCCTCCCTTCATTGGCTTCCTGTTAATGCTAGAATAGAATTTAAAATTCTTCTTCTTACTTATAAGGTTTTGAATAATCAGGTCCCATCTTATCTTAGGGACCTCATAGTACCATATTACCCCATTAGAGCGCTTTGCTCTCAGACTGCAGGCTTACTTGTAGTTCCTAGGGTTTGTAAGAGTAGAATGGGAGGCAGAGCCTTCAGCTTTCAGGCTCCTCTCCTGTGGAACCAGCTCCCAATTCAGATCAGGGAGACAGATACCCTCTCTACTTTTAAGATTAGGCTTAAAACTTTCCTTTTCGCTAAGGCTTATAGTTAGGGCTGGATCGGGTGACCCTGGACCATCCCTTGGTTATGTTGCTTTAGACGTAGACTGTGTTTCATAATTATTGTATGGCCTTGCCTTGCAATGTGGAGCGCCTTGGGGCAACTGTTTGTTGTGATTTGGCGCTATACAAGAAAAAAGTTGATTGATTGATTGATATTTTGCCATAGTGATGCTAAAGGATTGAATAAGTGTACTGAGCCATGTTTGTGTCATTAAATGTAACTTATTTGAGATAATTATGTGAGATGTAGCGACGCGTAACATATGTAAGGGAATTCATAAATATACTAAAAATGTAAGGGTACGTAAGGGTATTCATAAATATACTAAAGACGTAAGGGTACGTAAGGGTATTCATAAATATACTAACAATGTAAGGGTATTCATAAATATACTAACAATGTAAGGGTATTCATAAATATACTAAAAAATGGAAGGGTATGTATAGGTATTCATAAATATACTATAAACGTAAGGGTATTCATAAATATACTAACAATGTAAGGGTATTCATAAATATACTAAAAACGTAAGGGTACGTAAGGGTATTCATAAATATACTAAAAACATAAGGGTACGTAAGGGTATTCATAAATATACTAACAATGTAAGGGTATTCATAAATATACTAACAATGTAAGGGTATTCATAAATATACTAAAAAATGGAAGGGTATTCATAAATATACTATAAATGTAAGGGTATTCATAAATATACTATAAATGTAAGGGTATTCATAAATATACTAACAATGTAAGGGTATTCATAAATATACTAAAAACGTAAGGGTACGTAAGGGTATTCATAAATATACTAACAATGTAAGGGTATTCATAAATATACTAACAATGTAAGGGTATTCATAAATATACTAAAAAATGGAAGGGTATGTATAGGTATTCATAAATATACTATAAACCTAAGGGTATTCATAAATATACTAACAATGTAAGGGTATTCATAAATATACTAAAAACGTACGGGTACGTAAGGGTATTCATAAATATACTAAAAACATAAGGGTACGTAAGGGTATTCATAAATATACTAAAAACATAAGGGTACGTAAAGGTATCCATAAATATACTAACAATGTAAGGGTATTCATAAATATACTCAGTGGTGGGCACAGTTCCGATAATCCGATAACCGATAATTATCGAAGATAATGTTTTCATTATCAGATTATCTTTTTAGATAACTTTAAAAAACATTATCAGACTAATTATATTGCGATAAATTTTTGTCCGATAATTTTTAGACCAATAATGTGGTAAACAAAGCTGAACAGCTACAAACATTTATAAAATTTAAAATCAGGTGAGCACCTACCTGTTAAATGTTTTGTGACAGATGTGTAGTTCTATCTTCTGCAAAGAGAGGAGAGCTGCTTCTAGAAGAAACCGCTCTATCCTCTGCAGTCAAAGGAGAACTGGTCACAAAAAAAAAAAACTAACTAATTTATTTTAAACCCATACGATATGTGGCCAATAACATCCAAAGGCATACATTTTTAACTTATGGTTCAAATTTTAACTAAACTAAGTTATTTAAATTAATGTCACGTCTGAAGTTTTATAAAGTGAAAATATCAGATATATGTTTTAGTTTTAAAGTAATGCGCTAATTTTTAAGGTTTTAGTGTGGACATGCTGTGCCCAGTGCATTATGGGTATGATAGGGTAATCTCAGTACGTTCATAACATCAGAAATGCATTTGAGACACTCTGATCAGGCTCCACGGACAACAGCATTAAACTGCCTAAAACTCTCGTGAATATATTCTCTGGGTTTATAGATGTTGTTATTGTGTTTGCGTTTATTAAATTCCACGCATCTTAAATGTAGCAGACACGGATTATCTGGAATTTAGTTTTGGCAAGTTTTTACAGTCTCTACTGTCATCTACTGGCCCGCAGTGTTCATGGCAGTATTGGCCCTGAAGATGGGCTGATATTTTCAATTACTGTACTTGGTTCCAGCTCAAACTGTACGACAGAACAGCACGGTGTAAAGGTTCAGAGTGCACTATTTATGTTCTCACAAACATTGTATGTTCAAAAACCACACATCGGAGTTGTGTTTCCAGAACCAAAATGTAAACAGAAGCTTTTTTTTCTAATTGAATTTACATTTATTATTTTTTACAAAAACTCTTGATGGGAGACATCAAAGTTTAAAAAAAAAAACATTACAAGACAGGTCTGCGGTGTTTGCACAGGCATAGTGCGAGAGGTTGGATGCTTGTAGCTCTTCAGCGGCGGGATACCCTCACGACGGCCGACCAGAATATCAAACAGGTTTGATTTT
Source organism: Thalassophryne amazonica (assembly GCF_902500255.1). NCBI lineage: Eukaryota > Metazoa > Chordata > Actinopteri > Batrachoidiformes > Batrachoididae > Thalassophryne > Thalassophryne amazonica. Next base: position 65,853,261 of record NC_047111.1, read on the forward strand.
CATCTGACCATACGATAGCCAATCAGGAGGTGGTCATGAGATGTTAAACGCAGCTCGTTACTCCATGTATAATAAAAGATGCAGGATGCGCGATTATCCTGAAACTCGGTGCGATCCAAAAAATTCTCGCACAAATGAAAAATCAGCTGAAAAAGGGCCAAAACTTGCACAGTGTAAACCCAGCTGAAGTACTGAACGTCTGGCACCAGTAGATCATGGCAGTGTTCTATTTATTTTTGACACCGGTTATATCAGACAGTTATATAATTACAACTTGGCTTTTTTTTTTTTTTTTTTGAAAATGCCTGTTTTTACAAATAAAAAAATGGAATATTTTACAAAAGCACATTTATCTGTTAACACCAACACACCACACACGTCACATTAACGTAAACGTGGGATCAAAGTGTAGTAATGCATGTAGTCTGATATTTTACACTGTTTAGGGAAGTTTCATTGAAAAAGAAAGTTTTATCGCAGATATAGATGTTTATTACAATGTCATGTCATTGTAATGACATGACATGTTAATGACATGTCATTCATTATCTTTGTTCCCAAAATGCTGGAAGTCATCCACTGTCAGATTCTGCTCTTTGCAGATGACGCCAAGATTTCACTGAGTCAAAGACTGACAGGTTACAGCAGGGCTTGGATGTCCTGCAGAACTGGTATCAAGAATGATAATCATAATAATAAAAGGGTGATTCTTTAACTATGGGCACTACTGGCCTTGTAAATGTAATTTCCACCACACCATTGCCTTACAGTATAAAGCGCCTTGGGGCAACTGTTTGTTGTGATTTGGTGCTATATACATGTGCTCTGATGTCACTGTTTATCTCCATAGAAACTACCCAAACAATCTTTCATACAAACTGTTTAAAGGGACATTACAGTGTTGTGGTGGAAATTCCGGCAATAGTGTGGGACAACTACATTTTGTTTAAAAAAATCACAACAGTTGTATGACATTGAATACCCCAATTATGTTTTGATTATTTTACTGATATTTTATTCAGAGATATTTTAAAACATTACAAAAAACGTTTTTTTTTACCATTCATTTTTATCATTGAAGATCAAAAGTCTGGGTGTGGGACAAGCACAAAACAGCAATATTTGCATATAATGATGCTGAAAAAAGGTGAAAAAGTCATCATAGACTACTAGAACAAATTTCTTAAAACACTTTCATTGTAAAGATAATGTTGTGAAAGTGTATGGACACGGACCCACAACAGGGGGCACAAGTGAACGGACAATGGAATAAGTCAAACTCCAAGAGGGTGGGAAACACCTCCACCTCTTAATCACTACAGTCCAGAGATACGTGCAGATACTGCTGTTATACTTAAATAGTCACCAATCCGAGGAGCGGAGTATGCCAACTCCCCAACACACGACTATTCCTCTCGTATAATCAGGTACATCTGCAAAATCAACGTTACACACACACACACAGAAGTAAAGACGTACACCTGTTGTGTCTTTCCCAGCCTGAGCCGTTTACCTTAATGGTAGACGATTTCTCGGCAGTGAGGTGAAGATGCTGTCCGGCTTTTATGGCGAAGTGATTGTAGAGAAGATGAGTGAGAGCTGGTGCTGTTGATGAGGGACAGCTGTCACTCCCGGTTGTTCCGGCGCCCTCTCGTGCCCGAAGCCCGCACTTCAGGCAGGGCGCCCTCTGGTGGTGGGCCAGCAGTACCTCCTCTTCAGCGGCCCACACAACAGGACCCACCCCCCTCAACGGGTGCCTCCTGGCGCCCGACCAGGTTTGTCGGGATGACGGCGGTATAAATCGGCCAGGAGGGCCGGGTCCAGGATGAAGCTCCTCTTCACCCAGGAGTGCTCTTCGGGTCCATAACCCTCCCAGTCCACCAGATACTGAAACCCCCGGCCCTTTCGACGGACGTCCAGGAGCCTGTGCATGGTCCAGGCAGGCTCCCCATCAATAATCCGGGCAGGAGGCGGCGCCGGTCCGGGGGTGCAGAGTGGTGAGGAGTGGTAGGGCTTGACGCGGGACACGTGGAAGACAGGGTGAATCCGCAGTGAAGCTGGAAGCTTCAGCTTCACTGCGGCTGGACTGAGGACTTTGAGAATGGGGACAGGTCCGATGAATCTGTCCTTGAGTTTATGGGATTCCACTTGCAGGGGGATGTCCTTGGTGGATAGCCAAACCTCCTGCCCGGGCTGGTATGCAGGGGCCGGGGAACGCCGGCAGTCTGCATGGGCCTTGGCCCTCGTCCAGGCTTTCAGCAGGGCAGAGCGGGCAGTACGCCACACCCGACGGCACCTCCTGAGGTGGGCCTGGACCGAGGGCACCCCGATCTCTCCCTCCACCATGGGAAACAATGGGGGCTGGTACCCCAGACACACTTCAAATGGGGAGAGGCTGGTGGCAGATGAAATTTGGCTGTTATGAGCGTACTCGATCCAGGCCAGATGGTTACTCCAGGCCGTCGGGTGCGCAGAGGTCACGCAGCGGAGGGCCTGCTCCAAATCCTAGTTCACTCGCTCTGCCTGTCCATTTGTCTGGGGATGGTACCCGGACGAGAGGCTTACGGTGGCCCCCAGTTCCCTACAGAAACTCCTCCAGACTTGCGAGGAGAACTGGGGACCACGGTCTGAAACGATGTCGGATGGAATCCCATGCAGACGTATGACATGGTAGACCAGGAGGTCTGCGGTCTCCTGGGCCGTCGGGAGCTTCGGGAGGACCACGAAGAGGGCCGCCTTGGATAACCGGTCCACTATCGTGAGGATGGTGGTCATGCCCTGGGACGGCGGGAGACCCGTGACGAAGTCCAGGCCAATGTGGGACCAGGGGCGATGAGGCACAGGCAATGGATGGAGGAGTCCTTGTGTCTTCTGATGGTCTGCCTTGCCCCTGGCACAGGTGGTACAGGCCTGGACATACTCCCGGATGTCGGCTTCCATGGACGCCCACCAGAAGTGCTGCTGGACCACTGCCACGGTTCTTCGCACCCCTGGGTGACAGGAGATCTTGGAACCGTGACAGAAGTCCAGGACTGCAGCTCTGGCCTCTGGTGGGACGTGGAGTCTGTTCTTTGGGCCGGTCCCCGGGTCCGGGTTCCGTGCCAGGGCCTCCCGGACGGTCTTCTCCACGTCCCAGGTGAGGGTGGCCACGATAGTGGACTTGGCGATGATGGGATCCGGTGGATCTGACAGTCCGGTTTTGACCTTCTCTTCGTGGACCCGGGACAGGGCGTCAGATCGCTGGTTCTTGGTCCCGGGGCGGTAGGTGATCTGGAAGTCAAAACGCCCGAAGAACAGTAACCAGCATGCTTGCCTGGGGTTCAGACGCTTGGCGGTCCGGATGTACTCCAGGTTCCGATGGTCCGTGAAAACCGTGAATGGTACCGCAGCTCCCTCCGACAGGTGTCTCCACTCCTCAAGAGCCTCTTTCACCGCTAGGAGTTCCCGATTGCCGACGTCATAGTTCCGCTCTGCCGGGGTCGGACTCCCTGCTCTGGGACAGCACGGCTCCTATCCCTGAGTCAGAGGCTTCCACTTCAACGACAAACTGGCGATTGGGATCGGGCTGCACCAGAACTGGTGCAGTCGAGAACCGGCGTTTCAACTCCTTAAACGTGGCGTCGCACTGATCCGACCAGGTGAAGGGGACTTTAGTGGAGGTAAGGGCCGTCAGGGAGCTAACTACCTGACTGTAACCCTTAATAAGCGTCCGGTAGAAATTTGTGAAGCCGAGGAACTGTTGTAGTTTCCTACAGCTTGTTGGCTGGGGCCAATCTCTCACCGCCACAACCTTGGCCGGATCAGGGGCGACGGAGTTGGAGGAGATTATGAACCCCAAGAAGGACAAAGAAGTGCGGTGGAACTCGCACTTCTCGCCCTTTACAAACAGCCGGTTCTCCAACAACCGCTGTAGGACCTGACGTACATGCTGCACATGGGTCTCAGGATCCGGGGAAAAGATGAGGATGTCGTCCAGGTATACAAAGACGAACCGGTGCAGGAAGTCCCGCAAGACGTCATTAACCAACGCTTGGAACGTCGTGGGCGCATTGGTGAGGCCGAACGACATGACCAGGTACTCAAAATGACCTAACGGGGTGTTAAATGCCGTCTTCCACTCGTCTCCCTTTCGGATCCGAACCAGGTGGTACGCATTCCTAAGATCCAATTTCGTAAATATTTGGGCTCCATGCAAGGGCGTGAACACCGAATCCAACAGAGGTAACGGGTATCGGTTGCGAACCGTAATTTCGTTCAGCCCTCTGTAATCAATGTATGGACGGAGTCCGCCATCTTTCTTGCCCACAAAAAAGAAACCTGCACCCATCGGGGAGGTGGAGTTCCTTGAATGACAGACTCATTCAAGGTGGAGGTGGGATTACACCAAGGATCAGATCTGAGTCCTTTCTTGTTTGCAGTGGTGATGGACAGGTTGACGGATGAGATCAGGCAGTGTCATGCTCGGCCCCTGCTTAGGTTTTAGGTCTTAGCCCTTGGCGTATTTCTCTTGTGATTTTTTTTTTTTTTTTTTAAATTTTCATTAGTTCATACTTCATCATGTTAGTCTCAGTTTGGTTCTGTTTATTGTTTTGCTTTGTTTATTATTCAGTCACTGTTTTCATTTAGCACATCATCATTTAGTTTGCAGTCATTCAGTTATTCGTTGCTTTTTCTTGTTACACTTTCATCACTGGTTCATTCTTTATCATTTATTGTGTAGTTTGTATTTGTTCACTCTGGGTCTTTTAAGTTACTTTAGTCTGAGTTTAGTTCTGTTTATCACATTTGTTGTATAATGTTTAGTCACAGGTTTTTGTTATTATTTACCTTTGGTGTTGCTCATCAGATTATGTTCCATTTGTTATTCATTGCATTTTTCTATTTATCAGTTATCTTGTTTTATTCATTGCATTATTCTGTGTTCACTGGGTTTTGTTTATTTGCGGTTTAAGTGATAGTTTGTTTTGCCATTTTATTGTATTCACTTTTCTGTACCGTTCAGTTACAGTTCCATTCTAGTTTTAGTTTTAATCATTAGTTTTCTGGTTTTCCCCTTTTTGATTTGTTACGGTAGTTCTTAAGTTTGCACCTTTTTGTTTTTGTTCACACTCATTTTTGAACATGTCATGTTTCTCAGTTTTTCTGTCACTCACTTCTCTTGTTTTGCCCTCTCGCACACTCTTGCCTTTCTTCTTTCCTCTTTGTTCACTTCACCACACCTCTTTCCAGAATTTTCCACAGACCTGCTTCACATCAACCTGATTAGTTTGCTCCTCTTTAAAACCCTCACAGTTCCACAGCTCACTACCCGATTGTTGACCCTGTTCACTTTCTTGCCGCTTGTTCTGTTTGCTTTTGTGTATTTTTTGACCTTGCTTGTGTACTCCGATCTCCACCTTGCCCTTACCTTGGACACAGCCTGTTTTTTTTTTACTCTGCCTCTGTTTGCCTGCTTTGTTCCATGATACCGTGTGTATGAACCCTGCCTGGTTTATGGACAAAGTCTCAGCCTGCACCATGTCTGCTACCTCTGCCTGTAAGCTTGACCTCTTGTGTACCGAACCCCATGCCTGTGTAACAGATAAAGCCTTTTATCCATCAAAACCAACCATGCCTGTGAGTCTGCATTGGCCTCCACCTGTTACCTGTGTCAAGCCGCCTCATGCCCTGACAGACAGGAGTCCCCATGGTCTATGATGCTTGCAGATAACATTCTGATCTGTAGTGAGAGTAGAGAGCAAGTTGTGTCTAGTCTGGAGAGGTGGAGATATGCTTTGGAGAGAAGGGGAATGAAAGTCAGTAGAAGCAAGACTGAATACATGTGTATGAATGGGAGGGAGCCCAGTGGAACAGTGCAGTTACAAGGTGTAGAAGTGGTGAAAGTAAATGAGTTTAAATATTTGAGGTCAACTGTTCAAAGTAATGGAGAGTGTGGTAAAGAGGTGAAGAAGAGCGTGCAGGTAGGGTGGAGAAAGGTGGCAGGAGTGATTTATGACCGAAGATTATCAGCAAGAGTGAAGGGGAAAGTTTACAAGACAGTAGTGAGACCAGTTATGTTGTATGGTTTAGAGACAGTGGCACTAACAAAAAGTCAGGAGGCAGAGCTGGAGGTGGCAGAGCTGAAGATGTTGAGATTCTCTTTGGGAGTGATGAGAATGGACAAGAAAGAATGAACATATCAGAGGGACAGCTCAGGTGGGACGGTTTGGAGACAAAGTCAGAGAGGCAAGATTGAGATGGTTTGGACGTGCAGAAGAGGGACCCAGAGTATATAGGGAGAAGGATGCTGAGGATGGAGCCATCAGGCAGGAGGAGAAGAGGGAGGCCAAAGAGGAGGTTTATAGATGTGCTGAGAGAGGACATGCAGGTGGTTGGTGTGACAGAAGAAGATACAGAGGACAGGATGAGATGAAAACAATTGATTTAAGATTGTATTTAAATTGTATTTATTTATTCTTTCCTCCTATATATATAATATACTAATGTGGTTAATATGCTGGCTGGTTAATTGTAACTTGTACATCCCTTGTTCCTGTCAAATACTTGTGAAATGTTTTGAATGGGAGCGGCACCGTTCTGCTCTTTACGTGGTTTATATGGAAATAATGATTCAGATATTTTGAATCACTGAGGTATGTGGAGACAATATTAGGAGATGGTGAATTGCTGTATTATGTTTTGTTGCGGCAATGTGTCCAAAGCTGCAGTTGCTCTTCACAAATTTCCTGCAGAGAAGAAGCAACTCCAGGGCCCTGGGTTCAAAGTGTTACCTATCTAAAACTGTGGTTAGGAAAATGATTACACAACCAAATTACTGACCAGTACAGATCTTCCAAGGATCTGGCTTCCCCACCATGGTGGATGTCACCATTGTTGTTTGGGTCTGATTCCTCATCTGAAGCTTCTCCTTCTGATCGTTCTGGCCCGAACCGGTGAGGCTGTACACCACCTGGGTTCTCCTCTGTCAAAATCTCTTCAGTTTGTTCCATTTTATTATCATCATTCAGAGAAATATGAGAAAAAATTTCCAAATTGCTGTTTGTGTCATCCGCCGAACTAAATCAATGCTCTGATGTCACGCAGTAGAGCACCTGCTCAGCAGCACGAGATATTTCAGGAGCAAAGTGTGAAGAAATCAGGAATGAAGTAAACACCAGTGGCGGCTGGTGAAAAACAGTCTTGGTGGGGCTGCTGTGCCAATAGATTCCCTTGCCTTGTCCAGTACAGGCATTCAAGTGAACAGTCGGAAAATTACTACAATTCCACAATAATCATTTTATGTCCTTCTCAAAATCAGCAGTTTTACAGATAAAGTTAACCATTTACAGCTATATTAGGCCCCATTTCTACTTTGGAAAGGGACAGTATCAAATACAACACTCAAGTTCTTGAGCAAAGAACATTTCACCATGTGATCTGCTTTTTTCTACAAAATTAAACAACTGAATGAACATCCTCCGAGGCCGGTGATTCCATAATTTTTGCCAGGGGTTGTATGTACCACATTGTATTATTTTTGGGAAAAAAAAAAAAAAAAAAAATTGTTCAAAAAAAAATACATTGCGATTTCCGGATTTTGTTTTTTTTGTTTTTTTTTTAGATTATGTCTCTCACAGTGGACATGCACCTAAGATGAAAATTTCAGACCCCTCCATGATTTCTAAGTGGGAGAACTTGCAAAATTGCAGGGTGTTCAAATATTTATTTTCCTCATTGTATAGTATACACACACACACACACACACACATTTTCTTCAAGATCTGTAATCAATGTCACAACAATATCTATTATTTATGCCTAATTCACAAATTTGATTATAAATGATTAATTACCACTTTTTAAGAAGCTGATCCATTAGATAGTCAGATTTCAGGCAGATTCCTGGGATATTTCAAAATTGAGAAATCTTATGAGACACATGAATAGATTACTAGCAGGGCTTTATATTTGACTTTCAAATTAAAACATTACTAACCTGAATGCAGATTGTTCTTTGTAGTGACAGTGACTAGATGAAATGTATCGATCCTTGGCAGATGACAGCTAATGTCATTTGAAGAAGAACTAGCAGAATTCTTTGCAAATCCTTTTATTACCCCCTTGATTGGGTGAGAACAGGTAGTCGTACAAGTCCAGAGGGTAGTTCATTATTATTCCGTTGCCTTTTGATTATTTTGCTACTTTGTTTCCAAACACTGGAAGTGGCTTGCCATAGAATGGGGCCTACGTGGTACAACTACTGACGTTAGAAATGTTTACATACCGTTTCCTGTAAACGGTGTAGTTTCTTTCAGCTCCTTAAGCTGTTGTTGCTTCAAAAACGCAATGATGAATGTGTACTTCCTGTTTACGGTCACGAAAACTGAGCTGGATGGGCTATGAGAACACACTCGCGCTCATGTGTCGCCATCATCCTCGCTAAGCTCAGTGGCTCAGCGGCCATCTCGGGCAGTACTATGCTATCCCTTCTGTTTATACCGGTATCAATTCTTCAATTCAATTTCAATTTTCAATCAATTTTTTTTTTATATAGCGCCAAATCACAACAAACAGTTGCCCCAAGGCGCTTTATATTGTAAGGCAAGGCCATACAATAATGATGTAAAACCCCAACGGTCAAAACGACCCCCTGTGAGCAAGCACTTGGCTACAGTGGGAAGGAAAAACTCCCTTTTAACAGGAAGAAACCTCCAGCAGAACCAGGCTCAGGGAGGGGCAGTCTTCTGCTGGGACTGGTTGGGGCTGAGGGAGAGAACCAGGAAAAAGACATGCTGTGGAGGGGAGCAGAGATCGATCACTAATGATTAAATGCAGAGTGGTGCATACTGAGCAAAAAGAGAAAGAAACAGTGCATCATGGGAACCCCCCAGCAGTCTACGTCTATAGCAGCATAACTAAGGGATGGTTCAGGGTCACCTGATCCAGCCCTAACTATAAGCTTTAGCAAAAAGGAAAGTTTTAAGCCTAATCTTAAAAGTAGAGAGGGTGTCTGTCTCCCTGATCTGAATTGGGAGCTGGTTCCACAGGAGAGGAGCCTGAAAGCTGAAGGCTCTGCCTCCCATTCTACTCTTACAAACCCTAGGAACTACAAGTAAGCCTGCAGTCTGAGAGCGAAGCGCTCTATTGGGGTGATATGGTACTACGAGGTCCCTAAGATAAGATGGGACCTGATTATTCAAAACCTTATAAGTAAGAAGAAGAATTTTAAATTCTATTCTAGAATTAACAGGAAGCCAATGAAGAGAGGCCAATATGGGTGAGATATGCTCTCTCCTTCTAGTCCCCGTCAGCACTCTAGCTGCAGCATTTTTAATTAACTGAAGGCTTTTTAGGGAACTTTTAGGACAACCTGATAATAATGAATTACAATAGTCCAGCCTAGAGGAAATAAATGCATGAATTAGTTTTTCAGCATCACTCTGAGACAAGACCTTTCTGATTTTAGAGATATTGCGTAAATGCAAAAAAGCAGTCCTACATATTTGTTTAATATGCGCTTTGAATGACATATCCTGATCAAAAATGACTCCAAGATTTCTCACAGTATTACTAGAGGTCAGGGTAATGCCATCCAGAGTAAGGATCTGGTTAGACACCATGTTTCTAAGATTTGTGGGGCCAAGAACAATAACTTCAGTTTTATCTGAGTTTAAAAGCAGGAAATTAGAGGTCATCCATGTCTTTATGTCTGTAAGACAATCCTGCAGTTTAGCTAATTGGTGTGTGTCCTCTGGCTTCATGGATAGATAAAGCTGGGTATCATCTGCGTAACAATGAAAATTTAAGCAATACCGTCTAATAATACTGCCTAAGGGAAGCATATATAAAGTGAATAAAATTGGTCCTAGCACAGAACCTTGTGGAACTCCATAATTAACTTTAGTCTGTGAAGAAGATTCCCCATTTACATGAACAAATTGTAATCTATTAGACAAATATGATTCAAACCACCGCAGCGCAGTGCCTTTAATACCTATGGCATGCTCTAATCTCTGTAATAAAATTTTATGGTCAACAGTATCAAAAGCAGCACTGAGGTCTAACAGAACAAGCACAGAGATGAGTCCACTGTCCGAGGCCATAAGAAGATCATTTGTAACCTTCACTAATGCTGTTTCTGTACTATGATGAATTCTAAAACCTGACTGAAACTCTTCAAATAGACCATTCCTCTGCAGATGATCAGTTAGCTGTTTTACAACTACCCTTTCAAGAATTTTTGAGAGAAAAGGAAGGTTGGAGATTGGCCTATAATTAGCTAAGATAGCTGGGTCAAGTGATGGCTTTTTAAGTAATGGTTTAATTACTGCCACCTTAAAAGCCTGTGGTACATAGCCAACTAACAAAGATAGATTGATCATATTTAAGATCGAAGCATTAAATAATGGTAGGGCTTCCTTGAGCAGCCTGGTAGGAATGGGGTCTAATAAACATGTTGATGGTTTGGATGAAGTAACTAATGAAAATAACTCAGACAGAACAATCGGAGAGAAAGAGTCTAACCAAATACCGGCATCACTGAAAGCAGCCAAAGATAACGATACGTCTTTGGGATGGTTATGAGTAATTTTTCTCTAATAGTTAAAATTTTGTTAGCAAAGAAAGTCATGAACTCATTACTAGTTAAAGATAATGGAATACTCAGCTCAATAGAGCTCTGACTCTTTGTCAGCCTGGCTACAGTGCTGAAAAGAAACCTGGGGTTGTTCTTATTTTCTTCAATTAGTGATGAGTAGAAAGATGTCCTAGCTTTACGGAGGGCTTTTTTATAGAGCAACAGACTCTTTTTCCAGGCTAAGTGAAGATCTTCTAAATTAGTGAGACGCCATTTCCTCTCCAACTTACGGGTTATCTGCTTTAAGCTACGAGTTTGAGAGTTATACCATGGAGTCAGACACTTCTGATTTAAAGCTCTCTTTTTCAGAGGAGCTACAGCATCCAAAGTTGTCTTCAATGAGGATGTAAAACTATTGACGAGATACTCTATCTCCCTTACAGAGTTTAGGTAGCTACTCTGCACTGTGTTGTTATATGGCATTAGAGAACATAAAGAAGGAATCATATCCTTAAACCTAGTTACAGCGCTTTCTGAAAGACTTCTAGTGTAATGAAACTTATTCCCTACTGCTGGGTAGTCCATCAGAGTAAATGTAAATGTTATTAAAAATGATCAGACAGAAGGGAGTTTTCAGGGAATACTGTTAAGTCTTCTATTTCCATACCATAAGTCAGAACAAGATCTAAGATATGATTAAAGTGGTGGGTGGACTCATTTACTTTTTGAGCAAAGCCAATAGAGTCTAATAATAGATTAAATGCAGTGTTGAGGCTGTCATTCTCAGCATCTGTGTGGATGTTAAAATCGCCCACTATAATTATCTTATCTGAGCTAAGCACTAAGTCAGACAAAAGGTCTGAAAATTCACAGAGAAACTCACAGTAACGACCAGGTGGAAGATAGATAATAACAAATAAAACTGGTTTTTGGGACTTCCAATTTGGATGGACAAGACCAAGAGACAAGCTTTCAAATGAATTAAAGCTCTGTCTGGGTTTTTGATTAATTAATAAGCTGGAATGGAAGATTGCTGCTAATCCACCGCCCCGGCCCGTGCTACGAGCATTCTGACAGTTAGTGTGACTCGGGGGTGTTGACTCATTTAAACTAACATATTCATATTCATTCTTAAGACCAAGTCTGGTCTTCCAGGGAAATTTAAAGCCTGGATATACCAGAATGGAGTCCTGCTAAGAATACTCTGGCCCCTTTTGGTCCACACGGTACCAATAACTACGGTATAGGTACTGGAGAAGTCCATCAGCCAGTTTCTCAGGAGATGGTTGGGGCTTCCTCGGTCCTTGAGCAGCATTGCCCTGTATGGCCATTCCACCAAACTGCAGCTCCCTTTCAGTGGACTAACAGAGGAGTTCAAAGTCAGAGGTGATGATGTACAGAGGCTCTGCAGACGTCAAAGGCGCATCAACAGGAATTCTTGTGAAGACCGAAGAAAATGTCAGGCACAGGAGGCCATCACCAGAGCTGAAGCTCGACTAAGGCACAAAAGGCTGGTGGGCTCCATTACAATGGGGTGAAGAGGTCTTGGTTGCTTCCCACAGCCGGAGTACGTCCTGGCCCGTGGAAAGGAGACGCATCAGTTGGTTCAGGATGAGATTCGAGCAGAGGTTGAGGAAGAGCAATGTAGCAAGATGGTTGGCTTGTTCGAACAAGGGGCGTGGAATCCCGGAAGATCACCTGGGCAGAGCTTTGGACAGTGGAGCCATCACGCATCAAGTTTCTTGTCCAATCAGTCTATGACGTCCTCCCGAGCCCGACCAGTCTGCATACTTGGGGCCAAGTTGACACTCCCGAGTGCAGAGGAGGGGCACTTTGGAGCATATCTGGAGCTGCTGACTGAAAGCAGTAGCTGAGGGGCAATACCGATCTTCGGTGGACTCCATCTGCACAACAATCCAGCACAGCAAGACCCAGGCTGCCCCCAAACAGTCTAGACCAGAACTGAAGGCCCATCGACATCATCCTAGCTCTTCAGAGGGGCTCCTCACTAACACTTGCGATTGGCAGCTCCAAGTTGACCTCAGGAAACAGCTCAAGCTCCCAGTCAACATCACAACCACTTCTCTCCACCCAGATACGGTGCTATCATTGGCATCCACTAAGCAAGTTGTTCTTCTGGAACTGATGTGTCTCTTGGAAGGATCAAATCGATGACACCAACGAGCAAACGAGGGCTAAATACGCAGAGCTCATCACAGAGTACCAGTGGAGGTCAGGTGCTGAGGCTTTGCTGGCCATTCACTAAGGAATCAGGGCAAAGCTTGTGAAAAAAAAACTGTGCGAGAATGTAAAACATCATTTTGCACAATATGACATCTTTAATAATTATCAAATCTAAGACTGTTTCATTTCTACACATTTCATTGATTACATGCTCGTATGGCCAAGGGTATGCGTTATATTTAAATCTGTCTACTGAACAATAAAATCAGGATGAAAAACATCATGAATCAAACATTTTTTAACTATTTTAAACCTGTCGGAGTGCTGAGGCTGTTAATTAACAATTGTTTAAGCCGAACATCGGTGTTACATCGGTAAAACCACAAAGTCCCACATTTAACAATGATGATTATTAAAGCAAGTTACCTTTGTTATGAAAAGTATTTAACAAGTATCTGAACTACATGTGTTGCAGAGCAGCAGGAAACAAGTGGGAGAACAACAAACATTTTGTGCGCTGCGGATGTGCCAATAGTTACTTTTCCATTTGTCATGCACGATTGTTTTTTCTTGGACCCAGCCACAAACAAACTGGTTACAGACATCCAAGCTTTTGTAGTTTTTCCAAGTCCTCTGATGCTCCTAGGTGAAAATAATAATTTACAAAGTCCATGATTGTAACACCAGGCAGTGAACTCTCACTCTCCAACCACACAGATGATGGCATTTCATATGGATCTTCATCTCCTGCTTCACTATTGAGTCCATCTTTATATCTCACAGCTATCTCATGAACTTTTGTGACCTTTAGCCATCGGAGAGAGTAGGACGTACACTTCTGCTATCTACTCTTTACTCACCGATACTGCAAAAATGTCTGGTCAGGCCCATAATTTTGACATTGGTGAAAACACTCTATATGAGAGGGATTAACAAAAACCATGTTAGTCTGTATCGCTCGTTTACCCCTCCATGACAGCGGTTGTTGTTGCTGTTGTTTGCCTTTCAGGTGCTCCTGTTTGAGTGGGTTTGCCACAGTGGATTCAGCACAGATCCATAGTGGGATTTGGCGCAAGTTTTAAGGTACATATGATATCTGATAGAAGACACTGCAAAACTTGAGAATGCAATCTGATATTACAATGTATTGTAATTTGTTTGTGTTTTGTAAAGCAAAAGCTATTGACAGAAGTTACCCTACAAAGAACACTATGTTCATTCGTTCATTTTCAGCCCCTTATCTGAGTCTGAGTCACGGCGGCAGCAGAGCAAGCAGCTCATCCCACACTTTCTTATCCTCGGGCAAGTCCTGTAGCACTTATTATATTATACACACACACGCAGTGCATCCAGAAAGGATGTTGACTGCTGTGTTAAAGTTCAAAATTTTATTCATACCGATATAGATGGAAAAGTAAGATGACTGATCAAGAAGGAGACAAGTGACGGAAGCCACCAAGACATCCCTTGTGGAAATTGTGAGAGATGAAAAAAGGAGCAACAATTTCCCATTTCAACAATTCAACAACATGTCACTTCATGTCCTGCTTTTCACACAATACACAGACTTTTATAACGACTGGGCCCCGCCCATTAACCTCACAGGAGTCCTGACAGGACCCACACAGGGGCCGAGACAGGAAATATCAATATGCACACCTCATGTGTTAACACACGCAGAACAGGGGACACACTAACCACAAGTGGCACCACTTTGGTATGCGCTTTGTGCATCTGGGCATGTTACCACATGATCCCAAACAGGGAACACGCTCTGTATGCTGAATCATGTCTTGTTGAATGTCTGCCACAGCATAGTATAATTATTGTCCGTTTCTTTATGAATCACCACTTCATTCTGGAGTGGAACAGAGGAAGACTTAGTTCACAAAAGAAAATGTGAAATCCCAAATTTTCCATATGCCTTCTGGAAAAGTAGCTCCATTCTGCCATGAAGCTGTGACTGGTGAAGTAACACATAAAAAGGTTTTTGCACAACCTCCCCAGTGACAGCGACTGAAGCTTGTAATTCCTTCTGAGCGGTCATGGTTGTCTTGGCAGCTTACCTCACTTGCGCCCTTGTCCATCTTCAGAGGGACATAAAAGAAACTTTATGCACAAATACCCTATTTTGCCTGCTGACTAACTGGAGGAATGGCAAATACATGTTAGCAGTAACCACTTAAACAAAAGCTGGTGTCATTTTTGAAACGTCGCTGAAACTAGAAAGCAGATGATCACAGCGTTCCTCTTACATTAAATATGACTAAAATGAGAAAGGCTTGACGGTTTTCTCTTTTTGTGGATATGTTGCTCCATTTTTGTGAAAGTTGTAGTCATTTAAAGATGAAAGCTTTCTGGCAGACGTGCGCGGGAAACAAAGAGTTTGGCTGACAGTGCGCACTGATTACTGTGAGAACAATGTGGATATTTCAGACCCGTAAAATGTAACGTCTGACTCGTCTAATTACACGGAGCTGTCATCACCGAGCCTTCACAGCTTCAGGAATGTTCCTTGATTTTGTGGCAGAGATAAAGAACGCTCTTTCACAACAATTGTTTGTGTATACGATGTATTCTTGTTGCCATGTCTAAGATATTGTATTATGCGTTGTTAAGCCAGCAGCAGCATGTCAGCAGTTTAAGCCTCGATTACAACAGAAGGTGACGGAGCTCTGGTACATCAGTCACCGTGGAAACAGCAATCTGACGTCACACGGGCTGACAGGCAGGAGAGGTCACGCTGGGTCACCTGCCATTGAGATTCTCGTAGTTTGTGTCAGCTTCGGCCTCAGCTTTACGGCTCGGCTCAGCAGCAAGAAGCAGCACTCGGAGAGCGCAACACTCCGGCCGCACATGTTTGACACTGATTCATCGTAATGAATTATTTGGGATTCAGTGATAAAATAATATGTCTCTGTGTGGCCTTGACATTTGATCATTTTCTCGAAAACTCAACCTTTTTATCTGTGACGAACACACAACTCTTCAACCAACTTTGTTCTAAATTGTCTGCAAACTGAGTTAAACAGTTATAACCTCAAGTTTGACCCGACAAGATCACCCGAGGCCAAAGGTCATATTCCCAATAGAAACATGATATGTGACTTTATATTAGTAATTCTAATCCAATTACATTTTTTCCACAAATCTGATTGGTTAATCATGTGAGATTTCAAACCGTATAATATCGGGGTAAGGGTGGCAAAATATTCGACTGTTTCACATTTGGATGTATTACTCCGCGCCCTGACTGGTATTCTGATGAGATGTCATTCCTGTTGAATATCCTTCCTGTCCTCCGTGCAACTGCGCATGCGCAATATTGTCGGGATGCGGAATTGTAGATTTATGCGACGAGATGCACAATTCGACAGAACACTGGCTGCGCACGCTGCTAGCTGTCAGCGCTATATTAGCTGAGCGTGAGAAAAAGTCGTGTACCACCGCCGCTGCCGAAATGGGTGAATTTAAGCTACCATATGAAAGTATTGATGTGGATTCTGATACAGAATTACCGTTTCACATTTGATGGATTACTCAGCGCCCTGACTGCTGTTGGAGTGACGCTGCCTCATGGTAAGCCTCTCCGACTGAATTACCTACAGAAAAATAAACCGTGCAAACGATGGAATTGGATTAGAATGGGAATAACCCCATTGTGTCTGATGATTTGTGGACGTTCATGCTGTTATACGATAAATTTCCATGGCTCCATGATGCCAACACCCACCAAGTCTCCAGTTTGAGAGTTGGAAAAGCTCCCCCTCACATGTAGTCTGTGAAAGTGTGTGTTGTATTTTGAACCCATGTGGGTCATAATTCCAAATTTTTCCAGAGAAAGAGAAGTTTGAACATGTTAATATAAGATTTTGAATCCTATATTTATGTAATATTAAATAACAAAACCTGACTTATTTTAAAAGGAATAAAACAGACAACTGGAATGGTACTTAAAAGTGGATAGTGCTGTCAAGGCTGAACAATACTGGACCTATTTGTGTAGTTCAAGGACAAAAGACTCTGATTGTACAACCCTAATTCCACTGAAGATGGGACATTGTGTAAAATGTAAATAAAAACAGAATACAATGATTTGAAAATCCTCTTCAACCTATATTCAACTGAATACACCACAAAGTCAAGATATTTAATGTTCAAACTGATAAACTTTATTGTTTTTGTGCAAATATTTGCTAATTTTGAAATGGATGCCTGCAACACGTTTCAAAAAAACTGGGACAGTGGTTTACCACTGTGTGACATCACCTTTCCTTCTAACAACACTCAATAAGCGTTTGGGAACTGAGGACACTAATTGTTGAAGCTTTGTAGGTGGAATTGCTCGATGTATGACTTCAGTTTTTCAACAGTCCGGGGTCTCAGTTGTCATATTTTGCACTTCATAATGCACCACACTTTTTCAATGGGCAACAGGTCTGGACTGCAGGCAGGCCAGTCTATTACCCGGACTGTTTTACTACGAAGCCACGCTGCTGTAACACGTGCAGAATGGGGCTTGGCATTGTCTTGTTGAAATGAGCAGGGACGTCCCTGAAAAAGACGTTGCTTGGATGGCAGCATGTGTTGCTCCAAAACCTGGAAGTACCTTTCAGCATTGATGGTGCCATCACAGATGTGTAAATTGCCCATGCCATGGGCACTAACACACCCCCTGTTTCTCACCTGTTTCCAATTAGGTGTTCTTTGAGCATTGATCAACTTTTCCAGTCTTTTGTTGCCACTGTCCCAGCTTTTTTGTTACGTGTTGCACGCACTTATTTCAAAATTAGCAAATATTTCCACAAAAACAATAAAGTTTCAGTTTGAACATTAAATATCTTGTCTTTCTGGTGTATTCAATTGAATATAGGTTGAAGAGGATTTTCAAATCATTGTATTCTGTTTTTATTTACATTTCACACAACGTCCCAACTTCATTGGAATTTGGGTTGTATCAGAAATGCTTTACTTGTGTGAGCGGAAATTATGAAAATGTGGATGAAATCCTGATAATGTGTTGTCCATGAAAAGTGTAGAAAAATAAATCCTGGATCCGCTCCCCCCCCCCAGGAACAGGGGCGTCGGACTGGGGGGGTAAAAGGTACTATGTACCCAGGGCCCAGAGCATGGGGGGGGCCCCACAAAAAACTGGCATTAAATACATTTTTGTGTTGCATGTTATTAATGTCCATACAATATATGTTGTAAAAGAATAAAATTAGGATGAATGTATAAATGTTGCAAAACATAATTCTGCTCTAACAACAATATTGAAAGATCTCTGAGGGCCCTTCCACCCCTGCACAGTTGTACAATGGTTTAGTCCAGGCGCACAGGCGACACTCAGCCCCCCCCCCACACACACACATCCCAAACGGGATCTCACAGAAGGAGGAGGTGTTTAGTAGTGCTGAAACAACGAATCGATTTAATTGATTATTAAAATAGTTGTCAACTAATTTAGTCATCAATTAGTTGTTAAATAACTTTGTTCTATTTCATTCCTCCTGACCGCCAGAGGGCGGTGCTTTAGCACCTGGATAACTACATGTGCACAGCACAGAGGTCAAGAATATATACCAACAATGTCACGCCATTGAATGTGACCTGGGTGACGTCACTGGTTGTCTTTATATATCAGACGCACCCAGCGCTCGCTTCTTTTCTACATTCTCGCATTCTTAGAGGTTGAGAACGCATTTAGCTGCGATTGCCGCTCTCGCTTGTAGCCTCGCAACCCACCTTCGGTTGGAGCTACGTGCACTGCACACGTCCTCCAGAGGCTGCGAGACACGGCTTCACCGTTTTTTGTATTCTTTGACTGACGCCTGTCGTGAGTACACCTTCCTAAACGCCGGGTGCACGCCTTTGCCGCTGCCCTACTGGGTATTTTCCTCTGTGCACATTAGCTGTGTTGTTTCGATGAAAGCTGGCTGTTTGTTTAGTTGTGTCACTAACCCCGTTAACTACGTGGTAGTGTGTGTATCAGAACCAGTATAGTGTACTGTGTTGGGCTTGCCGTGAGTGTTTTCCACTCCTTGAAGTACTTCGTCTGCACTGCCGCCATTTGCTAAGTTTAACAGCTCTGCTAGCAGCTAGTGTTGTCGTCATTGCTCTAAGTGACTTAGCACTTGGGCTGTGAGTTTTTCGGCTGTGTGCATCATGTTATTACTGTGGCTGAGAGTGTTTCATGTTCCGGGCCTTGTATTAGCTTTTACACTGTGAGTGTTTCACGCTCCGTGCCTCGTGTCGAGTCTGCGGCTGTGAGTGCTTCACGCTCCGTGCCTCGTGTCGAGTCTGCGGCTGTGAGTGCTTCACGCTCCGTGCCTCGTGTCGAGTCTGCGGCTGTGAGTGCTTCACGCTCCGTGCCTCGTATCGAGACTGCGGCTGTGAGTGCTTCACGCTCCGTGCCTCGTGTTACTGTTTACACTGCATGTGATTCACGCTTTGTCTTTCCATTTGTAACCATCAGGGCTTGCATTAGCCATCTGCACGGAGTCCACAATGTTGACAGGGCCTTTGTTGCATGGCTGTAGTACCTGTTTGGCTCCCTTGAGCCCAGATGATGGACATATGTTTTGCCCCTCATGTCTTGGGATCGGACACCTGAGGGAAGCCCTGACTGGCGATGCCTGCCTTAATTGTGCCAGCATGCCACTGGCAGAGAGATCTGCTAGACTTGCGGCATTGGAAAGTGGAATATCTAGTGCGACATTGGCCTCCAGCCCCAGGAAGGAACCAAAGCACCATAAACGCCCACATGCAGGAACCCCTTCTGCTAAGAAGGTTACTCATGACCATGATTTGGCTGAAAAGGTTGAAACGTTGACTTCTGAGTTTGCTGAGATTAAGTCCTTGCTTCTGAATCTACAGCCTAGGGATGCAGTGACAGTTCCTGTTGTCTCTAATGAGGCTGATCAGACCAATGTAGTTACTCAGCAGGAGGAAGATATCGTGTCTATTGCTGCGACTGATTCCTTGTACATGACAAGTGATATAAACTGTGTGGAGGATGAGGATGAGAGGGGTCTTTCTCCAAGCCATTCATTAGTGGGCTCTCACACCTCTGAGGCAGAGTCCCTGCCGCAAACCGGACCTGGACTATCCTTTGTCAAGCAAGCTGTTCAGTTGGCTTTATCCAGGCTTGGGGTCGACAATCCCCCTACGGAAACCACCGCTTCAAGTGCCTTTTTCAAAGTCACTCAGAAGCCTGAGTTCAACGTTCCAGTTTCACAACCATATATCGAGGAGCTCCACCGATGTTGGGCGGACGCCAAATCATTGACCCATCTGTCACAGGACTGCAGAGCCCTTAGCTCTATGTGTGATTCGGCGCAGTATGGTCTGAACCGTATGCCTGCCGTTGACAGCATTATTATGAACCTGGTTGTGGCTCCAGCTGATGCTGCTCAGCCAGATGCCCGCTGCCCACGTCCTCAGTGTAGGGTCACTGATGACCTCCTCACCAAAAGCTATGACATAGCTGCTCACATCAGTCGCCTAGGCAACTCACTGTCCCATTTAGCCCTTGCCCTCTCAAAGTCTTTGAGGAAGGCAGAGGTTGATGATGCTACGCAAAGTCTTAGTGATGCCTCACTCCAAACCTTTGCTTATATGTCCAGAGAGCTTGGCAGACTGATGTCAACCCTTACCATCACTAGACGTCAGGTGTGGCTTGCGCAGTCCCCCCTGTCCGAATCCTGCAGAGGCACACTCCGTTTGCTGCTGGTTCTTCCAGGCCAAGTACTTGGACCTGCGGCCCAACAAACTTTGGAGCGTGCTGTTGAGGCTAGTAAATCTCGGCAACAGTTTGTTGACCTACACCGGTCTTCCAGACCTCAGCCAATCAGACGTGCTACAGCTTTTCACTCTACATCCAGGCTTCCGCCGACTCCCAGAGCTGCACATGCTTTTGCAGTTGAGGGCCAGCTCTCCCAGCAGCCTGCCTTTCGGGAGCCTACAGGCAGACCCCCGAGAACTGAACGGTTTCACAGAGCTTCCAGTAATCGCGCCCAGAGGTCCTCAGGGATGCGAGGCAGAGGTGGTCAGGTCTGACTGCCAATGTTTGGCCCCCAGCCATTTTTCACGAAATCAACTCAGCCACTGGGAGGCTCAAGTTCAAGACCCATGGGTCATTTCAACCTTGTTCGAGGGTTACAGAATTCAGTTCAGATGTCGTCCTCCAAAGTTCAATGGGGTGAGGATGACTGTTGTTTCCGACTGCAGTCTGCCGCCCTACAACGGGAGATTTTGGAACTCCTGGAGAAGGGGGCCATAGAGCCAGTTCACAGTTCAGACCAGCTCAGGGGGTTCTATTCAATTTACTTCCTTGTTCCAAAGAAGGATGGCGGCTTTCGTCCTATCCTCGATCTCCGACGTCTGAATCGTTATATCAAAGTGCTGCAGTTTCACATGCTCCGCACAGTAGACGTCCTTCAAACTATCACACCAGGAGACTGGTTCACAAGTGTTGACTTAAAAGACGCCTATTTCCATGTGCCAGTGGTGCCTCATCACAGGCAGTTTCTCCGCTTTGCTTTCGAAGGTCAGGCATACCAGTTCAGGGTGCTTCCTTTCGGCTTCTCTCTCGCCCCTCGTACATTTACCAGATGTATGGCTGCAGCACTAGCCCCACTGCAAGCTCTTGGATTAAGAATCCTACCCTACTTAGACGATTGGCTTGTCTGCGCTCCGACTCAGGAGCAGGCGCACAACGACACAGCTCTTCTACTGAACCATGTCTCTCATTTAGGACTCACAGTGAACTTTGCAAAGAGTTCTCTTGTTCCCAGTCAACAAACGACCTTCATCGGCATTGCCATCAACTCCCTGACTATGACTGCATCGCCATCCCCGCAGAGAGTGGACAATGTAATTCGTCTCGTCTCACACATTCATCGGGCTGTGACGCTGACTTTTGGTTTGCTGCTCCGGTGGATGGGCAAATTGACTGCATTGTCTCTAGTGGTACCTTTGGGACTTCTGTTCTTACGTCCCCTACAGATTTGGACCAACAACCTAGGCCTCAACTCAAAGTTGCATCAGCACAGGCTTGTACGACTCTCCAACCAGTGCCTTCTGCACCTCAAACCCTGGGGGAACGTGGACTTCATCTGCAAGGGTGTCCCTCTAGGCTCCGTTCCTTCTCACTGAGAGGTGGTTGTTACAGATTCATCACTCAAAGGTTGGGGGGGCCGTGTGGAATCACAGGATGGTGAGGGGTGTCTGGAGTCCTCAGGAGAGACTCCAACACATAAACGTGCTGGAGCTTCGCACTGTGCGACTGGCTCTGAAGCATTTCCTCCTGGCCCTGAGAGGAAGATGTGTTCTTGTCCGGTCGTTCAACACGTCAACAGTCTATCACATAAACCATCAGGGGGCACCAGGTCCAATCACTCATTGACAGAAACTCGGAAGCTTCTCTTATGGGCGTTGCCTCACTTTCGAAGTGTCAGAGCAGTTCATCTGCCCAGTGTACAGAACAGTGCAGCGAATTTACTCTCCAGATAGAAACCACCACCGGGAGAGTGGAGACTAAACCCGATTGTGGTCCAAATGATCTGGCAGAAATATGTTGCAGCGGAAGTGGACCTTTTTGCTTCAAGCACCTCGACACATTGCCCACGGTGGTACTCCCTCTTGGAACCAGACAGCCCGCTGGGGCAGGATGCATTGGCTCACCCGTGGCCGGATTGCCTCCTTTATGCCTTCCCTCCTCTCCCGCTGCTGATGTTGACACTGCACAGGATAGATCAGAGCAGCCACAGGGTGCTGCTGGTTGCTCCATTCTGCCCTGGGAGGATTTGGTTTCCCATGATTTACAAACTCCTCGAGGGGGAACCTTGGGCTCTCCCGGAGAGGAAGGATTTGTTGTCACAGCTACAGGGGAGGATTTGGCACCCTCACCCATAACGCCTTCAACTGTATGTGTGGCCGTTGAGGGGCCAGTCTCCTTGTTAAGTTCTTGTGACCAGGCTGTTGTTCAGACTATCCTTAATTCACGTGCTGCTTCTACCAGGGCTCTGTATGACAACAGATGGAAGCTGTTTGCGCGGTGGTGTGAGAAACAAAAGTTAGACCCGGAGCATTGCCCTGTGCCTATTCTCCTCAAATATTTACAAGAACTGCTGGAGAAAGGACTTTCTGTCGCTACCTTGAAGGTTTATGTTGCTGCAATCTCTGCCTGGCACGTCTACGTTGATGGCCGGTCAGTGGGTTCACACCTCTTAGTGTGTTGTTTTTTTGAAAGGTGCTCTACATTTGCGGCCTCCAAGGCTTGCACGCGTACCTTCATGGGACCTTCCACTAGTCCTGGAGGGTTTAAGCTTATCCCCTTTCGAACCAGTTGAAAGTGCTGATCTTAAATGGGTGTCAGTGAAGACTGCCTTTCTACTTACACTGTCTTTGGTTAAGCGCGTGGGAGAGCTCCATGCCCTATCAATTGCTGAGGACTGTTTGCGATGGAATTCTGATGGATCTGGGGTTACGCTGTGGCCTAATCCGTCCTTTTTACCCAAGAGAATTTCAACTTTTCATGTTAACCAGCCAGTTTCCTTGGCTGTGTATGTCCCGCATTCTGATCCAGGATTATCTGTTTCAGGTTCCCTGTGTCCTGTCCAAATGTTGAAGCAGTACATTAGTGCGACTGCCGGGATCCGGAAAACGGATGCCCTGTTTGTGTGTTACGGTGATCACAAAAGAGGCTGTGCTGTCTCAAAGCAGCAACTCTCGCATTGGGTCGTCGATGCCATTTTACCAGTATACAGGTCCAGAGGTCTTCAGCCTCCTAAGGTTACGTGCCATTCCACCAGAGAGGTGTCCACCTCCTGGGCTGCACTGAGAGGTGTCCCTTTGAGTGATATTTGTGCTGCTGCTACGTGGGCTTCGTCCTGTACCTTCGCCCGCTATTACAGACTGAATGTGGCTGCTCCTCCTGTGGTGACTTCGGCGGTGTTGTCTGCCTCCACTCCCCACTGCTGATGCGAGGTGAGTGTGACTCTTCGTGACCTTGTTGGTATTAAGTCATCCAGGTGCTAAAGCACCGACCTTGTTGGTATTAAGTCATCCAGGTGCTAAAGCACCGCCCTCTGGCGGTCAGGAGGATTGAAATAGAACAAGAGTTACGAATGTAACTATGGTTCTATGAATTCTGGATGACCGCCAGAGTTGCTTGTCACACAGTCTTGCGAGTTCTTTCCGAAAAGAAGCGAGCGCTGGGTGCATCTGGTATATAAAGACAACCAGTGACGTCACCCAGGTCACATTCAATGGCGTGACTTTGTTGGTATATATTCTCGACCTCTGTGCTGCGCACATGTAGTTGTAGGTAGTGTAGGTGCT
Source organism: Thalassophryne amazonica (assembly GCF_902500255.1). NCBI lineage: Eukaryota > Metazoa > Chordata > Actinopteri > Batrachoidiformes > Batrachoididae > Thalassophryne > Thalassophryne amazonica. Next base: position 65,877,343 of record NC_047111.1, read on the forward strand.
AAAGCACTGCCCTCTGCCGGTCATCCGGAACTCATAGAACTGTAGTTACATTCATAACTCTTGTTTTACTGCAAATGTTTCATTTCTTCCATATAAATCAACCGTTTCTGCAGCGCGGCTTTGCTTTGAACCTTGAACCAATCGAAGCAGGGATTCGCAGATGGAAGCAGTGCTTTGTTTTATTTCGCTTAATCTTAATTTTTCCCCACTAAAACCCCAAAAAGCATATGTCTGTGAGTAACATTTACCTTTTTTATGTTAATCTGACCTGTTATGGTCTTATGAAACAGTTGATAGATGTATTTTATAACTTAAAAATGGGACCGATGCTAACATGTTAGCATGTCTATGGTGTTTTCAATGTTGATGTTAGCATTAAGCTGTTGCAGCTGTCAGCACATTTGTTTTCTGTATAATAATTCATGGCTCAGCGTTTGTTGTCGTAAAAGAGTCAAATGCATTACAAATTGTAATATTTTATTCATTTATTTTTATTTATATATCAATAATAATACTAATAGAAACAACAACAATAATACTAATAATAACTAATAATACCACTAAAGTTTTAGAGAAACGGACAAAAAGAATCTGGTGAAACAAAACAGAAAAGATTAAACTAACTAACTAACAATGAACATAAATAAATATAGAAATAACTGTTTCCTGTGAACACCTAGTGACTCTTAAACCTCCACTTCATCCTTGTTTTATTTAAGTTTAATGACAATTTGTTTTGGTCAAACCACATCTAAGCTGTGCTTTTACACAAGAAAAAAATTAAATGCAGTAAACTGCACATTTGTGTCTTTTTTCATGAACATATCTTATTAAATATAACATACTACACTTTCGTCAGACCTTTAAAATACTTTTGTGGACTCTTGCTGTAATATGTTGTCAGTGGTTGAGATAGTTGCTGTAGGCATCTAAAAATGCTCATAATCGGGTGAAACCTGATAGAAATCTCTGTGGTGTGTCGGTGATGTATGTATGTGAAAAATAAAACAAAACACTACTCCAGGTATGTTTTTGACGACAATATAACATAACTTTGTTACAAGGTCAAACGTTGATGTTGTGTGACAAAGGCCTTTTAATAACTCACTTAAAGAAATAATGGCAAAACTCACATAAGTAAAAAACAAACAACAACAAAAAAAAAACGATTAATCGAAAAAATAATCGACCGATGAACTGATTAGTAAAATAATCGTTAGTTGCAGCCCTAGTGTTTAGGCTGAAATAAAATGTCTCTACTAAAAAATCAAAGTCCGGATTTCAAAAAAGAAGAGAAAAAAGGGACAGGGAAGAAAACTAAATGATGGAAAGCAGCTGCTAACCAAATTATTTGAAAAGAGAGGTGAGCTTGAAAGCTAGCTATATTGAGTTGGGGGGTCTGAGGGACCAAATTGCACCATTTCCTAGAAAAATGGTGCAATTTGGTGCATTTCTGTGCATTTTAACAGACGGGAATGCACCAAATTGCACCATTTTTCTATAAAATGGTGCAGTTTGGTCCCCCAGACCCATCCATCCATCCATCCATTTTCTTCCGCTTTATCGGGAGTCGGGTCACGGGGGCAGCAGCTCAAACAAAGCCACCCAGACCTCCCGATCCACACACACCTCCCCCAGCAACTCCGGGGCAACCCCAAGGCATTCCCAAGCCAGCCAAGAGATGTAATCCTTCCAGCATGTCCTGGGTCTTCCCCGGGGCCTCCTCCCAATGGGACGTGCCCGGAACACCTCTCTAGCGAGGCGTCCAGGGGGCATCCGGAAAAGATGCCCGAGCCACCTCAACTGACTCCTTTCGACGTGGAGGAGCAGCGGCTCGACTCTGAGCTCCTCCCGAGTGACTGAGCTCCTCACCCTATCTCTAAGGGAGCACCCAGCCACCCTGCGGAGGAAACTCATCTCAGCCGCTTGTACCCGCGATCTCGTTCTTTCGGTCATGAGCCGAATCTCATGATCATAGGTGAGGATCGGAACGTAGATTGATCGGTAAATCGAGAGCTTTGCCCCCCTACTCAGCTCTCTCTTCACCACGACGGTCCGATACAGCGACCGCATCACTGCAGATGCTGCACCGATCCATCTGTCGATCTCATGCTCCATCCGTCCCTCACTCATGAACAAGACCCCGAGATACTTAAACTCGTCCACTTGAGGCAAGGACACTCCACCGACCTGAAGAGGGCAAAGCACCTTTTTCCGGTCGAGAACCATGGCCTCAGATTTGGAGGTGCTGATTTTCATCCCAGACGCCTCACACTTGGCTACAAACCACCCCAGTGCACACTGAAGGTCCTGATTTGACAAAGCCAACAGAACCACATCATCCGCAAACAGCAGAGATGAGATTCTGTGGTTCCCAAACCAGACCCCCTCTACACCCTGGCTGCGCCTAGAAATTCTGTCCATAAAAATAATGAACAGAGCCGGTGACAAAGGGCAGCCCTGGCGGAGGCCAACGTGCACTGGAAACAGGTTTGACTTACTACCGGCAATGCGAACCACGCTCCTGCTGCAGTCGTACAGGGACAAGATAGCCCTTAGCAAAGGACCCCGGACCCCGTACTCCCGGAGCACTCCCCGCAGGGTGCCCCGAGGGACACGGTGGAACGCCTTCTCCAGATCCACAAAACACATGTGGACTGGTTGGGCGAACTCCCATGAACCCTCGAGCACCCGATCGAGCGTGTAGAGCTGGTCCAGTGTGTTGCGACCAGGACGAAAACCACACTGCTCCTCCTGAATCCGAGGTTCGACCATCGGTCGAATTCTCCTCTCCAGTACTCTGGAATAGACCTTACCGGGGAGGCTGAGGAATGTGATCCCCCTATAGTTGGAACAAACCTTCCGGTCCCCCTTCTTAAACAGAGGGACCACCACCCCGGTCTGCCAGTCCAGAGGCACTGTCCCCGATCGCCATGCGATGTTGCAGAGGCGTGTCAGCCAAGACAGTCCCACAACATCCAGAGACTTAAGGTACTCAGGACTGACTTCATCCACCCCAGGAGCCTTGCCACCGAGGAGCTTTCTAACCACCTCAGTGACTTCTGCCTGGGTAATGGATGAGTCCGCCTCTGGGTCCCCAGTCTCTGCCTCCTCTTCGGAAGATGTGACGATGGGATTGAGGAGATCCTCGAAGTACTCCTTCCACCGCCCAACAACATCCCCAGTCAGGGTCAACAGCTCCCCACCCGCACCGTAAACAGTCCCGGTGGAGAGCTGCCTCCGCCTCCTGAGGCGTCGGACGGTTTGCCAGAATCTCTTCGAGGCCGACCGATAGTCCTCCTCCATAGCGTCCCCGAACTCCTCCCAGACCTGAGTTTTTGCCTCTGCGACCGCACGGGCTGCGGCATGCTTGGCCTGCCGGTACCTTTCAGCTGCCTCTGCGGTCCCACCTACCAACAAAGGTAAGTAGGACTCCTTCTTCAGCTTGACGGCATCCCTTACTTCCGGTGTTCAGGGATTGCCGCCGCGACAGGCACCAGAGACCTTGCGACCACAGCTACGAGCGGCCGCATCAACAATGGAGGTGGAGAACATGGTCCACTCGTACTCCATGTTTCCAACCTCCCCCGGGATCTGGGAGATGCTCTCCCGGAGGTGGGAGTTTAAGACCTCCCTGACAGAGGGTTCCGCCAGTCGTTCCCAGCAGACCCTCACGATACGTTTGGGCCTGCCAGGTTTGACCGGCTTCCTCCCCTCCCAGCGGATCCACCTCACCACCAGGTGGTGATCGGTTGACAGCTCTGCCCCTCTCTTTACTCGAGTGTCCGAGACACGTGGCCGAAGGTCAGATGATATGACTACAAAGTTGATCATCGACCTCCGGCTCAGGGTGTCCTGGCGCCACGTGCACTTGTGGACACCCTTGTGCTCGAACATGGTGTTCGTGATGGACAAACTGTGACTAGCACAGAAGTCCAACAACTGAACACCACTCGGGTTCAGATCGGGGAGGCCGTGCTTCCCGATCACCACCCTCCAGGTCTCACTGTCGCCGCCCACGTGGGCATTGAAATCCCCCAGGAGAACAATGGAGTCCCCAGTCGGAGCGCTATCTAGTACCCCTCCCAGGGACTCCAGGAAGGTCGGGTACTCTGCACTGCTGCTCGGCCCGTAGGCCGAGACAACGGTGAGAGACCTGTCCCCGACCCGAAGGCGTAGGGACGCGACCCTCTCGTTCACCAGAGTGAACTCCAACATATGGCGACTGAGCTGGGGAGCAATAAGCAATGCAACCCCAGCTCTCCACCTCTCCCCGTGGGCAACGCCAGAAAAATGAAGCGTCCAGCCCCTCTCCAGGAGTTGGGTACCAGAGCCCATGCTGTGCGTGGAGGTGCGCCCGACTATCTCCAGTCGGTATCTCTCAACCTCCCGCACAAGCTCAGGCTCCTTGCCTCCCAGCGAGGTGACATTCCACGTCCCAACAGCCAGGGGCTGTGAGCATGGACAGGGCCGCCGGGCCACCCGCCCTCGACCGTCACCCAATCCTCTCTGCACCCGACCCCCATGGCCCCCTCTGCAGGTGGTGAACCCACAGGAGGGTGGGCCCACGTTGCTCCTTCAGGCTGAGCCCGGCCCGGCCCCATGGGCTAAGGCCTGACCACCAGGCGCTCGCGCGTGAGCCCCAACCCCAGGCCTGGCTCCAGCGTGGGACCCGGCTCCGCCATACCGGGCGACGTCTCGGTCCTTGATCTTTCACTGTTCATGGAGGTTCTGAGACCCCCAGACCCCCCAACTCCATATTGGTCCCCCAACTTTAAAAAGGGTTCTGACTCCCAGGTGTGATCTAAGGTATACATGATTTAGACCTGGTTTGACTACACATTAGAAATTTGGTGTTTGCGTTAATAAAAAATAACATTGGGGGGGGTCTTCAATATGGCTAGTACCTAGGGTCCAGAATTTGGTGCTACGCCCCTGCCCAGGAAAATCAGTATGAATCAACTGACTCCTTGATGGATGTAATTATAGCACAAATGAAGCAGAGGTTTGCATTTCTGTACAAATGGATGTTTAATATTATTCATGATAATTATAGTCTATTCTACTGAGACATGCTGTGCAAAACATCACTTAAACAATATTATTTTTCAAAATATAACAAGCACATGATAATGATTCCTCTTTAGGATTAATCATCCAGTGTAAGCATGGGGTGCTGTGTGTAAGTAATACATTGTCAAATGAACCATTCTGTTTTTCCACATTTAGCCACAGTGACAGCAAAACAAGTTCAAATTTGCCCAACATTTAGCTTGAAAACTAATATTTCATGCTAAGAACATTAATAGAGCATGTAATTGTTTAGTACTTGGGATTAAAAAGAAATGTTGTATGAATATGAATGGGGGGGCGTGGGGGGGGGGTGATAATTCTAAAGTGCATTTTTGTGCACAGTATTATGATAGCTATACATATTTAGGCAATGAGTCACCATTGGTTTGTTTAGAGCTGCGAAAAACCCATATGGATGGAGCGTTTGAAAGTTTAAAGTAACACACGTGTCGTACATGTGCTGTTGACATAGAAAACCACTCTGTTGCTTATAATTAGTTCATTGTGGCCATGTCATTCTTTACATAAAAACTACATAGATTTTGTTTGTTGCAATTGATCATAACATATGTAATGAAATTAGTTTTTTGTCAATTACTCTTAAAAAACACCAGATAGGCTTATTGTTACTACAGAAGTTGAATATAAACTTGGGGTCAAGGAACATTTTGAGCCAAATTTCAAGTCTCTAGGTGCAGCGGTTCTCAAGATTGTGGAACCTGATACTTTCATTGCCTCCATCCATGTGGGTTTTTGGAACCAAATGACCCAAAAATTATCCTGTTATGGTTTATTCCATGTATATTTCCATATTCCATGCAAACATTTATAGATTTCCAAAATTTCTGAAATAACACCCCTCCCTAATATGAAAACAAGCAGTGGTGGAATTCTTTTAACTTCACATCTGCTACTAATTTCCATCATGCATGTAATGATAACATTATTCCCTGCAACAAGCCCAGACATGTCCATAAGGGGGCAGACTGGTTTACAGAGAGGAAAATAAGTATTTGAACACCCTGCGATTTTGCATGTTCTCCCACTTAGAAATCATGGAGGGGTCTGAAATTTTCATCTTAGGTGCATGTCCACTGTGAGAGACATAATCTAAAAAAAAATCCGGAAATCACAATGTACGATTTTTTTTAAATTTATTTGTATGTTACTGCTGGAAATAAGTATTTGAACACCTACCAACCAGCAAGAATTCTGGCTCACACAGACCTGTTAATTTTTCTTTAAGAAGCCCTCTTATTCTGCACTCTTTACCTGTATTAATTGCACCTGTTTGAACTTATTACCTGTATGAAAGACACCTGTTCACACACTCAATCACACTCCAACCTGTCCACCATAGCAAGGACACCAAGGACAAAACTGTAGACCTGCACAAGGCTGGGATGGACTACAGGACAACAGGCAAGCAGCTTGGTAGAAGACAACAACTGTTATGATTATTTATTAGAAAGTGGAAGAAACACAAGATGACTGTCAATCTCCCTCAGTCTAGGATTCCATGCAAGATCTCACTTTGTGGGGTAAGGATGATTCTGAGAAAGCTCAGAACTACACAGGAGGACCTGGTCAATGACCTGAAGAGAGCTGCGATCACAGTCACAAAGATTACATTAGTAACACATGATGCTGTCATGGTTTAAAATCCTGCAGGGCAGCAAGGTCCCCCTGCTCAAGCCAGCACATGTCCAGGCCTGTTTGAAGTTCACTAGTGACCATCTGGATGATCCAGAGGAGGCATGGGAGAAGGTCATGTGATTAGATGAGACCAGAATAGAGCTTTTTGGAATCAACTCCACTTACCATGTTTAGAGGATGAGAACAACCCCAAGAAAACCATCCCAACCGTGAAGCATGGGGGTGGAAACATCATACTCTGGGGGTGCTCTTCTGCAAAGGGGACAAGATGACGGCACTGTATTGAAGAGAGGATGGATGGGGTCATGTATTGCGAGATTTTGGCAAACAACCTCCTTCCCTCAGTAAGAGCATTGAAGATGGGTCGTGGCTGGGTCTTCCAACATGACAATGACCCCAAACACACAGCCAGGGCAACTAAGGAGGGGCTCCGTAAGAAGCATTTCAAGGTCCTGGAGTGGCCTGGCCAGTCTCCAGACCTGAACTGAAATAGAAAATCTTTGGAGGGAGCTGAAACTCCAAACCTGAAAGATTTGGAGAAGATCTGTATGGAGGAGTGGACCAAAATCCCTGCTGCAGTGTGTCCAAACCTGGTGAAAAACTACAGGAAACGTTTGACCTCTGTAACTGCAAACAAAGGCTACTGTACTAAATATTAACATTGATTTTCACAGGTGTTGAAATACTTATTTTCAGCATTGACATACACATAAATTATTAAAAAATCATACATTGTGATTTCCGCAGTGGACATGCACCTAAGATGAAACTTTCAGACCCCTCCATGATTTCTAAGTGGGAGAACTTGCGAAATCGCATGGTGTTCAAATACTTATTTTCCTTACTGTATAGTATTAAAAAAAAAAGTTTATCCTGTGGTTTGTGTCTTCTACTAATATCTCCTCTGCATTATTGTTCTCCTTGTGCTTTTATTTTGATGGTCCTGCTCCTCGTGTATGTTGTTGGCTTTACTTTCTGGGCAGTCGGGTTTCCGGCTTCACAATATATTTAATTATACATTACTGAACTGTCATGGGACTATTGCACAGAGCACAGTGGTGCGTTTTGAAGCATTATTGTAACTTCTCTCACAGTTTTTTTGCCGCTTTCCCATTACATAATGAGTCACATTTTCATGATGCGGCCTTTTTATTTTATTATTACTTACCCTCTCCCTAACCATAACTCCCCCAGGAGTTATTAAGCTATTTCATCCCATTTTTGCATGTTTTTGGATTATGGGTAGCAGAATGCCCCCCGTGGACTGTCCTTGTCACAAGTCCTTTAAGTCATTGCCAGATTGCCACATTTGTGTAACCAGCTTTCTCAAATTCTACTTTCTCACATTTTGATTTTCAGTTGCAGAGACATCCGTTGCCTACTGTTGCCTGGACTTCCTGTGTGGAATGTTTGATTCCTGATTACTCACTTGAGTAATCTCCCTTTGCTACCACCTGTGTTTCCCTACAATGTTGGCTATTCCTACTTGGACACCAGAGGCGATTGCTCTAAGACTGCAAGGGAAGCTCAGCTTCCCCTAAAATGTCAAAAAATAAGTGATCAAATATGTACTGTTGTGTGTACATGTCATTAACTAAATATGCGCTACAACGCGCTCCACTTTTGTTCAGAATCAGCTTCTTATCACTGGTAACGACGCGGCTTTCCTCTCACTCAAACCCGCAGCTTCACAGTGCTTTAAACAGTGTAACAGACTTCAGTAGCGAAGCAAAGAATGCTGCGAAACGAGACGAGTCATTGGATAAATGCTGGGTTTTGTCCCGCCCATCGGAGGCTCAGCATCTCTGGGGGTCTATGGGGAAGTGGGCTGGCCTTGGCTGGCCCGGACGCTCAGCTTCTGCATGATGATTGGATGATCTGTCTGAGGCTGAATCCCTTTTTGATTGACAGCGAAATGAGCGAATCAGCGATCTTTTGGTGTAAACATCCGTGGGAGCATTTTTAAATTTTCATTCTGTTCTGAGTTGAACTGGAGACTTTTCTAATCCTCTTAGCGGCATTTTCTTTGTTAAAAACGACTAGCGACAAATCGAGCTTCTATTTCTGGTGGGTTTTTTTTTTTTTTGGCAAAGCCATTTGATAGTCTTCCTTATGAAGAAAAACTTAGAGTTAAACAGCAGGGCAGATCAACTCCTCAGATTAATTTGGTGCAAAAGGTAGGGAAAAGTAACAGGTCTTTTCAGCTGTCCTGGTATGACAAAGTGAGCTGGCTGACTGGAAGTGCTGTAACAAATAAAATGTACTGTTGGCCATGCCTCTTGATGAAACCATCTCAGGGATGTGTTGTCTGGTCAAAAGTGGGTTTTGGGGATCTGTCCAACTTTGACAGGGCATACAAAAGGCATGAAAAAAGCAATGAACATGTGAGTGCATGTGCAAGGTTAAGTTGCCTGGGCAGAGTCAGGGTTGAGCATGCAATCAATGAAGGCACTCGCATTCAAGTGGCAAAACATAATGAAGCAGTTAAGCAAAACAGAGCTTTCCTAAACCGCTTTATTGATGTGACTTCCTTGCTTGGCCGGAGTTTATGTGCTCTGTAAAGTCCTCAACCTCCTGTTGCTTGATTTTAACCCATGTGTCATCAACATATCTGAACCAGTGACTGGGAGAGATGCCCGTGAAAGACGTCAAGGCTGTCTTCTCCTCTCACTCCATGTACAGATTGGTCACAATGGGGGATACCTGAGACCCCATCGCACAACCATGAATCTGCCTGTCGTAATTCCCCCTAAACAGGAAATACGTGGTGTTGAGACAGATCTCCAAGAGTTGGCAGATGTGGTCTGGTGTGAGTTTGGTCCTTTCAAGTAGAGACACATCCTCCAGCAGTCTCTGCCTCACCACTGAGATGGCCTCAGCGGTGGGGATGCAGGTGAACAACGAAGTCATATCAAATGACACGATTGTTTCATCTGCCTCCAGCTGCAGGTCCTTGATCTTGTTCACAAAATCTTGTGTGTTCTCCACATGGTGGTCTGAGTTACCCACTAGAGGAGCCAAAATCCACTTGAGGTGCTTGGCCAAATTGTACGTGATGGAATCTGTGCTACATACAATAGGCCTGAGTGGCACGTCCTGTTTGTGGATTTTGGGCAGTCCATAGATGCACGGAGTGGCGTCCCCAGGGTACAGTCTGTAGTATGTCTGCCTGTCGATGAGTCCGTCTTTCTCCAGGTTTTGGAGGTAGCTAATGATTTTCTTCTTATAGCCGCTCGTGGGGTCTCTCTTCAGACGTTCGTATGTATTGGAGTCACTGAGCAAGTTGTTGATCTTGGCCTCGTAGTCCGATGTATTCAGGACCACCGTGCATCTGCCTTTATCTGCTGGCAGGATAAGGATGCTTTGGTCCCTTTGCAGTGCTGACAAAGCTTTCCGTTCTTCTCCTGTGATGTTGGACGGAGGAGGTTTAGCACTGTTCAGCACTGCTGTGACTCTTAGTTGGAGGTCCCCAGCTTCTGACTCTGACAAACTGTTGTGTTTAATGGCTGACTCTACTGCAGTGATGTAATCTACTGTCGGTATATGTTTAGGGGTCACTGAGAAATTTAGTCCTTTAGCGAGCACATCCTTTTCTGTCTGTGTAAGAACCCTGTTGGAGAGATTCTTTACCCAATTTTCCCTGTTGTCACTAATTTGTCTGGGTGTATCTTTAAAAATACTGCCACTGAAAGTACGCCTTTTCTGCACTAAAAGGTTGTGAAACTTCCTGATTTGCCGCTCCTTACGTTTTAAATGCTCAGCCATTTGAATTTTAACTATGAACTTTGTGATCTTATTAAGGGCCTCTTCCCCCACTAAAGTTTCTAACATTTTGTGCAGACTATCAAGATTATTTTGGAGGTCTAATATTTTAAAATGAAGCCTTCTAATTCTAAGACCCAAAATCCTCCTAAGGTAACTGTGCTGGATCTTTTCTGCTGTGTGACCTGCTTCTAGTGCTTTTTGCTTCATGCATTTGGGAATAACATTGTTTTGTTTGCATCTCAGGTTAAATCTTAAGTGGTTTCTAAAGTTAGCTATCTTTTTTAGCAGTCTCCTACTCGATGGAATTTCACATCACGGATAGTGAGCACTGTGGCAAACAATTATGATGCCCTCCTGCAAACCTTTCAGATGATCATTGCAGATTAAGTCCATGGATGATGACACATTAGACTGTGCCAAAGGCCTTCTGATGAAACTGGAGGATTTTGAGTTTGTGTTCATGTTGTACACATATGAACAAATATTCTCTGAGACTGATGTGGTGTTTGATATTGTCCAGCAGAGAGCTATGGATGTTCTGTACTGCAATAAAAGAATTGAGTCTCTTCTTGCTTTTGTCAAGGAGGTCAGAGGGGGCTTTCCAAGCTGTTTATGCCAAAGCAGCAGATCTCACATCAGACCTACAAACTGAGCCCATGAGAAAACGCCGTCTGTCACAACTACAGGATCCCAAGGAGCGCTACAGAAATCTGTACATGGCCATCCTAGACAATCTCACATAGCAGCTACCTCGGTGTTTTGCAAATTTGGAAAGTCTGCGCTTCTTGGAATTGGTCAATCCAGGGAAATTTGATGAGATGAGACAAGTGTTTCCAGAGGAGGCACTTCAGAGTGTACTGAAAGGTTTTGGCCAGTTCTTTGATTCAGGGAGAATGAGGTCTGAACTTCAAGTCCTATATTCAAACCAGGACTTGCAGGGCAACAGGGGAAAGCTGTGATTTCTTGCTGTTTCTGAAAGACATGGAGTTGGACAGTGCAATGCCTCAGATGTACAAACTATTGTCATTAGTGGCAATGATTGGAGCTACATCTGCAGGTGTAGAGAGGAGCTTCTCCTGTTTAAAGCGGCTCAAGTCTTACACCCGCAACACCATGGGCCAAGGCCGTTTAAGCAGCCTAGCTCTGCTGGCCATTGAGAGGACACTAGTCAAGTCCCTGGAAAAGACGCCTTGTTGGTACGACAGGGTCACAGATCATTTTCTTGAAAAGGAACGGAGGGTACAATTTACGTATAAATAAACCAACACATTTTATGATGTAGGCCAAAATTGAGCTTCCCCTCCTTGAAAGACCAGCATCCGCCACTGTTGGACACCATTAAGTACGGACCACAAGAGCTAACCTTTAACTTCTGCAAACACAATACTTAGCTGCAGTAAAGACTGCTTGAACTTCCCATCATTGCTGTTTTCTGTTCAGGTTTCTCCAGTTGTGCAATAACCATCACAGTACAATCAAAGCTGGGCCCTGCCAAAAACAACCTGGTGTGGAGTCCTCTCCTATTGTGCAGGCCCACAAGCTCAACTACCACTCACATTTGACCCATTTGATCTGAAGTCTCCAGGAAACATTAGTTGGGCAGCTCCAGCTGCTGACTGACTGAATCTTGTCAGCAGGAAACTTGTGCAGCGCTGAATGCTTCAGCCTCCACGTGGTGGAGTAGCGCATTCTCCTGTAGGTCAGAGTGAACCCTGTTTGTCCTACATACGGCGGTGGTGCAGCGACGTATAAGTCCTTTTTGTCGCTGTGTGTGATGACCTTCAGGCTTGAGCCTAGTTTGTACCCAATGGACACCTCCCTGGTGACATTTCCAATCACAGCTTGACCAGGTTGTGCCAGTGAGTGGGCAGTGGCTTAGTGGGATCATTGGTCTCTAATCTGCCACTTTGCCTAGTACTTTTCCAAGGCCAGGAGACAGGTTTATGAGTATGGTGCACCAGGGCGCGAGGCCATGAGAGACGCCAGGGCTTGGGCTGAGTTCTCATTAATGCCGATGGTTTTTAGACCGTGGTTGTGGACATGGCTGTCTGTCCCAACCGATATAATCCATCTTGCAGCTCGGACGAAATATGCTCAGTAAACATCTCTTTCATTATGTAAATGTTTAACTTCATATTTAATTGCTCAGTTGTCTAAATATTTAATCAAATATGTAGCTAAACAGTCACTTGTCGAAGGTTTTAGCTAAAGATTTGGGTTTATATAAATAAATATTTAATACAAGTCATATTAAATATTTGGGTGATTCTCTAACTACGGGCACTATTGGACTTGTAAATGTAATTTCCACCACACCATTGCCTTACAATATAAAGCGCCTTGGGGCAACTGTTTGTTGTGATTTGGTGCTATATACATGTGCTCTGATGTCACTGTTTATCTCCATAGAAACTACCCAAACAATCTTTCATACTGACATTAACATACTTTCATTAACTGACAACTACATTTTGTTTAAAAAAATCACAACAGTTGTATGACATTGAATACCCCAATTATGTTTTGATTATTTTACTGATATTTTATTCAGAGATATTTTAAAACATTAGAAAAAACGTTTCGTTACCATTCATTTTTATCATTGAAGATCAAAAGTCTGGGTGTGGAACAAGCACAAAACGGCAATATTTGCATATAATGATGCTGAAAAAAGGTGAAAAAGTCATCATAGACTACTAGAACAAATTTCTTAACACACTTTCATTGTAAAGATAACTATAAAAGTGTGAAATTTCCCCTTTTTTCTGTTTTTCATACAATATGATCAAGGGACATAAGTGCCCGTAGTCTAAGAATCACCCATTTAATAATTTCATATTTCTGCAAATGGCAAATATTTACCTCAACAGATAAACATTTAGTAAATATTTAACAATTTTTTTCAGTACTTCATCTTAATTATTTTGTTAAATATTTAACAAATTATTTAATTAAACATTTAGATAACTGACTAAAGAAAATGAACAAAATAGATTTACATCAGTTTTCTTAAGACATAAATGTTAACTTTTATCACGTTAAAATTGCATACAAAAGTTCAGTTTGCAAACCTAAATGTTAAGAAAAATAAGTGAAAATGTGTGGCTGATATTATTTTTTTCCCCCTGTATTCAGTGTGGATAAATGTGGAAATTTTGAGCTATTAATTGGAAACAGTGTTCCACAGAGGAAGGCAGCTGCTTAGGAGCATGTAACCCACTAAAAAATAAACCTCAGAAAAGTTCACGGATTCTCACTCCATGAAACGTCTTCACAACAAAAATTCAAATGCAGCACTTTGGGTTTTGTTCCCATTTTTGATGCATTTTAGAAAAGATCTAAAATTTCTTCTATGGCCACAAAAGGTTTATAGATACACCGATTATCTTTGCAAATATGAAATGCTCACTAACATGTATTTTAACAAATTTGTGAACAGAATTCAAAGAAATTAAACCTTTTGTGCACAGAGAAGAAGTCTTAAATCTTTTATTTCAACTGATGAAAAATGGGACTGAAAATATAAGTGTTTACATTTCTATTTTTTGTGGAGTATATTGTTCCAGCCTGTGTTTGCATAATGCACACTGATGTCCGTCCACACTCACACCTCCTTCAGGTGGACAATGAGGAGATGGTGGACTTCTGAGAGGAGATGCTACAGATCTCCATGTTGGTGAAGGAGCTCCCTCCCTCACTGCTGCAGTCAGGCACAGAGGAGGAGGAGGAGATGATGTTTTTCAACCTGTGGAGGGAGATGATGAGCAGTGTCAGCAGGAACAGCAGCAGGCCCAGGAAAAGCCAAACGTACACGTAGACATTGCCCGGGCGTCCTGGTGATGAGGCGGCAGCGGAGGTGGATGAAGAGGTCAGAGAGAAACGAAGGAAGGTCCCGTTGTCTGCTGCAGAGATTCCAGTGTTGTTGTGGTCCACCAGAGGGACGTCCATTCCTGACATCTCGGTTGATGTTCTGCACAGATTAAGAGGGCAGAAGGAGATTTATTGAGATTTATCATTAAAACAACATGCTTTGTGAAAGGAGAAATCTCTTTCTGTGTGCTGCAGCTGCTACACAGTTATTATCTCCTTCTGGTGTATTTCAGCCAGGCAGATGTTTGCTGACACTGACATCCTTAAATAATCTCCAAACAATCTGAGAATAAGTGGGAGACGGGGAACACTTTTGCAAATCTGCTTTGACTTTGGAACAAGTCTTAGATACTACCTCAGCCGCTTAAGATGCAATAAAAAAACTATCAAATAAGCATTAGGTTTTTGACAGTTTGCATGAAATTGATGTGAAATGTGTAACATCCAATATAAAATCATGTATGATTTTATTTCAACTCAACTATTTTTGAATTTTGCATGCTTAGAGAAATTAAAGGGGGTTACATTACTGTGCAGCGTCATCCCTGAACTGTGTACATCTGCCATTATATCTGCCAAAAACAGATTACATTAGATAGAACTTCATTAATCCCTTGAGAAAACTCCCTCAAGGAAATTGAGGTTCCAGCACCATTGTATAGCAGCACACAGGGCAAGAAGCACACAGAGTATCAAACGTGAAAGTAAAAAACAATTTGCAAACATAAATATAAATACACAAATATGAATACCAGAAATACTGATTTCTGCTGGCTACTACTGTTCCTCTCCTTCCCATCCTCTGTCTTCCTGTTACTCCTCCTCCTCCCAAAACACTTGTTTTAAGGAGGACTTTCAGCCCCATTTCAAGATTGATCACAAGCTACAGACACAACTGTCCTCAAACTTTGTGGAGAGGTGAAGCATGGGCCAAGATAGAACTGGTTAATTTTAGAACTTGATCTGGATAACAGAATCCAGGAATGCAATGAGGCATTTTTCAATATTTCAGTCAGTTTCAAAAAGCCAAGAAACACTTAAAACAGTTGATTCAGGTGAAGTATAAATAACTCCAAAAATCACCAATGAGAGGATCTGGACAAACTAAACTCTTCCGAAGTCTGACCAGCAGGTGTATGACTTTGATTACTGCCATGAAGTAAAAATAAATGAGTAAGTCAGGGAGCTTTTTAAATTGCATGAATTAATTGGACTAAGCGGTAGAAGATGAATGAATGAATGAATGATCACACTATCAAAAGTAACAGCAGGGGGCGCACTTGGCTCATTAAAAGCCTATCAGACCTGGTGTGTGTGTGTTTTCATAAATGAAGGAATGCTTATCTGATGGAATTAAAACCTTCATAATCAGCTTTCACAAAGACTCAGTCTTCTTCCACTGCGTGAAAAATGAAGTGACTGAGCTACACTTTAACTTCATGCTTTTTCATAGAAGTAGACACCAACCAGCACCAAATCCAATTTAATTAAGACATTCAAGTTTTGAATTTAGATTAGCCTTTTTGTCGTGCTCTATAACACTTCAAAGAAAATAATAATTTACCAGAAAGAAAACAAGAGCTCAGTGTCGACGTGACTCCGCACACTGTGATGTTCTAATTTCACACAGCCTCCTCTCCTCCTGTCCCTGATTATGGATTTTTACGCACACTATAATTACACAAAGGTCCAAATTTAATGAGATGCCTCTGCCCCATTATTTCAATTAAAAACTCCACCACTGGAAGGTCTCAAGCATAAACACAAGATGTTAAATATACCCTTTTACCCACACACATCAAATAAATGGCCAAAAAAACACTACTGTAATGAGAAATGAGTTCGTGAATATTGTAGAATTAAATTGAAATATGTATGAGATGTTGAAATGTTAGAGACCTCTGCAGAACTGCAGGGTGTATACAAGTGTGCATTTTGTGAACTCTGATGACAGATTTGTTGTGGCTTCCCTAAGGATTTAGTTGAAGTCTCGCAATCTGTGTCCCAAGATTAAATCTGGCTAGACTTCAAGATCAGACTGTTTCACAGGACTTGGGGTAAAATCTGGCTGGAGGATTTGCAGCCACGGACACAACTGGTGACCTCAATGGAATGTGAGAGTTCTTCCATGGCCAAACCCTAACTGTTTCCAGAAATTGCATGGGAGTTGGTAATGTCCAAAGGAGCAGGTGTTTCATACCTGAGATTACTCTGAAAATCATCTATAGAAGTCATAGTACAAGAAGAAGTAAGTTCAAAATAGGCCCCTGGGGCCCGTTGGTTTTGGTGCTTATTCCGTAGCATCAAGCAGATGAGAATCTACAGTTCCCCGATCTGATGCAGGTTACTTCCCCAGCCAACGGCAACACCCATTTACAGCTCCATGGACCTCTGTTAAGTTTATCTCATCAGTAAAACAAACGCTAGTGACCTGTTACTGAAATACAGCTGTAGGTGATTTAAACTGGGATCATGTTCAAAACGGATGCTTCCAGTCATTTTCAGAAAAAAGGTTAAATCAAATTTGGGCCAATTTGAGTAATTCAAAATCTGTGTTGCCAAGATCTGAGTCGTAGATTAATTTTCTTGGTTTTGACTATTAGGTCTGTTGCCATAGTAATACTTTTCTACCTATTGACTGTTGTTTCTTGCAAATAATGGCACCAAAAATTAAGACCACACAGATCCTGAAATATTTGCAAACAGTCACTGAAGCACAGACAGTGTGTCCTAGGATATCTTACCCCACCCTGGATATCCCGCACCCCCCCCCCGCCCCCCCCCAATATCTTGCCAAAATGAAGTTTTGCAAGATATGTTTGTCAGTATTTATGATTTTTTTTTGTTTTGTTTTTTTGTGTGTGGTTTGTCTGTTGTTATTGCATTTTTCACCTTTAACTCACTGTGCAGCACACAGTTTACATGACAGACTCTTGCAACTTCACAGAAAGCAGCCCTAGCAAGCTACCTTTCAGTACACAAAATGATCAAGCTCAAGGTCAAAGGTCAAGGTCACAGGAAGGTCAAACACTAAATTCAACTAAACAGCTTTCCTGGTCACATGTAGCAGTCCCAGTAAGGTACCTTTCAGTACACAAAAGAATCAAGGTCAAGGTCACAGGAAGGTCAAATACTAAATTCAACTAAACAACTTTTCTGGTTGCAGTTTTTGTATACTCAACAAATTATTGTGGGCAGTCTAAGGCACACCTGTGCACTAATCATGGTGTCTAATCAGCATCTTGATATGGCACACCTGTGAGGTGGGATGGATTATCTCAGCAAAGGAGAAGTGCTCACTATCACATATTTAGACTGGTTTGTGAACAGTATCTGAGGGACATGGTGATATTGTGTATGTGGAAAAAGTTTTAGATCTTTGAGTTCATCTCATACAAAATGGGAGCAAAACCAAAAGTGTTGCGTTTATATTTTTGTTGAGTGTAATTTTGCCTCCAGATTTGGCATGCACATAGTGATAGGCCTTGCTTATAAGCCATTACCTGGAATAAGTGATTGACCTTGACCTTCAGTGTTTCACTTGGGGTCAAATGTCACCTAAATTCAGTTAAACTTCAGATTATAGCCCTAGTGGATAAAAATGATTTATTGATATCTTTATGGTATCTTTGTTAATTCTTTCCCTGTCAGGTCTGGACGACAGATTCGGCTGGACGCAAATGCAGGACTCGAACAACTGGCTCTGTAGGTAAAAGCAGTTTACTAGAATAGTAAACAGGGTCTGGTACACAGTAAAGCAGTCCAACAAGAGTAACACAATCAGAATCATCAGGCAGAAGGCGTGGTCTAGGATACAGGCAGGTAGTCATAACACATTTGAGGCTAGCAGGTCGAGAATACACAACAGAGCTGGAGAGAAGGCACTAGGCGCATCAATCTGGCGAAGAAATTAGGCAAACTGAAGATCTTATATACACTCAGGTGATGAGGTGCAGATTGAGAGCAGGTGTGTGTGGAACGCCCCAGAAAGAGGGTGTAGCCAGGGAGAAGGAAATGCCCACCAACAGGAGACAGAGACAGACAATAGAGAAAGCGACAGACAGACCCAAGCAGGAAAAACCCCAGCAAGAGACAAAAAAAACAAAACAAAATAATCAAACCAAAACCAGGAAAACAGCAAACAGAACCCAAAGTCTGACACTCCCCTGCTGAACACATCTTTATTAATTCTTTCCCCTGCTGAGCTCCTTGTAGAGTGAGAATCACCCTATTTCAAATAATCATATTTGTCAATTTCATGCAACATTTATATTATTCTGTTGATTTCTATCTGTCACTCTTTATATTTATGACCTGGTTTGTACAAAAGACATTTAAGAAAGGTAGCAGACATTATCGGGCCCTCATTTTCATTATGTTTCTTTGCATGCTATTGTGTGTGTGTATGTGTTTGTATGTGTGCACTATATTTATTTATTTACTTGTTTAAATATATGTCTTAATGTTTTAACTGTATGTTTTAGTGTACAACACACTGGGTCAGCCTTATAAATAAAGATGGTATAGTACTGTGTGTTCTTTACATATACTGTGGATATTTTATGCAAAACTAAATTGGAGTACTTTCCATCACATCACATATTTCAGGTTGTCAATCAGGTCCATATATTTATAGAGTATATATGGAAGGGGGGTTTAAAGATACTTCAAAACAGGAAATATTACTATTGTAGATGGCTATAGATACATACAGAAAGAATACCAATACCATTCACCATCAATCAAACTGCTTCATCTGGGACCATAAAACATCCATGAAATATAGAGTTCACAGGTTGCTCTATCCTGATCAGGCCTTATCAAGTTTTGGGTTAATCAGTGCTGCCCTGTAGAAATGTTGCCTGTCAGGGGTGGGGATAGGGGGGAGATTCCCAGGGTGAGGGGGAGATATCCTGGGGGGGGGGGGGGGTTACTGTTACACTGGTGTTCGAATCCCACCGCCATCCCTGCCACAAAAATAAATCATCCGGTCACAAGTAGGTGGACAATTCATCACAGGTTGACTCTGCCCTGAAATAATTTTTTTTTCATACTTGTAAATCTGCTCCATAAACCACACAACCCAATGCACTTGATTCACTGTATTCATAATTGCACCAAATCTTTTTAAATTAAAGCTAGAGTGTCACGTAAATTTCAGTAAACTGACAAAATTTTGTTTCTCCTAAAAATTCAAGCATTTTATTTTGGTTTATTTTTGAAACATTCAAAATTGCAGTTCATTTTAATTAGGACATATAGTGTATCTGGAAAATATTCACAGCTCTTCACTTTTCCCATATTTTATGTTGCAGCGTTATTCCAAATTAGAGTAAATTAATTTTTTCCCCACAAAATTCTAATCACAACACCCCATAATGACACCATGAAAAAAGTTGTTTTCATGGTCACATGTATATACGAATTTACAGTCTTTGCTCAATACCTAGTTGATGCACCTTTGGCGGCAATCACAGCCTCAAGTCTTCTTGAATATGATGCTACAAGCTTGTTGCACCTATCTGGAGTGCTGACACCGTTCTTGGTCACCTGTGTGATTAAAGCCCTTCTCCCCCATTCCCTCAGTTTAGACCGGCGGCCAACTCTAGGAAGAGTCCTGGTGGATCCGACCTACTTCCATTTATGGATGATGGTGGCCACTGTGCTCATTGGGACCTTCAAAAATATTAAATCGTATTGGTAATGCCATATTGTCAATCCCCTACTTAAATGCTAATAAATAAAATTATAGTGGTGTTAGGGAAAAATCTTTTTATGCCTTAAATCTTAAAAAGCTCACTGCCCCTACACTTTTAATATCATTTTCTATCTGGTGTTTCTCAAACGTTTTAAAAATAGCTCAAAATTCTAACTGATAGTAGCATATGTGTATTATTTTTATTTTGAACTCAACTTATTTGTAAATTTTGATTGTTTTTGGATATTTGGGGAGTTTTGTGGTCCATGAGATTTATTTTTTATTGGTTAAATGGTGCTTGGTCTGAAAAAGTTTGAGAAACACTCACCAAGATCTTATGTACTGTACGTGCAAGTACATTTCCAAAAGAAAGGAGCACTCAGGGACTCAATCAAAGCTGCACAAACACTGGCAAACTCATCTTCGTACCATTTAATGATTCTATGTCCAAGCAACTCACCTAATCATAGATCCATTAAAAATAAAAACAGATATCAATAAAATATACCAAACACCTTGTGAATATCTAAAAAATAAATAAATAAAACTACATACCACGAACTATATGTCAGTAATTACACCAGATTAGTGTTCTAAATTTTGCCATTACATGCCTCCACACATTTCAATCCAAACTCAACAGCAAAGGATGGTCTGCAAATCAGTGTCAAAATTCCTACTTATTACATACTTATACTTGCAAAATTACATACTTATTGTCAAATATATTGTTGAGCTGAATCTCAGGAATAGGGCTTTTCCATATATTTAATACTACTCTGCTCAATAAATAAATAAGTAAATACTAATACACTTCTCAGCGTGCAGCAGCGAACCAGCTGCTCATTACCTGATCAGTCACTGCCACTGATTTGAAGCACCTGAAAGGGAATGTAAATCTTCATCCATTCAAACAAACATACTTCAGAGGGAAGCAACAGGAGTAGGTCTTGACATATATTACTGCCTGCACAACTATTAGGCAAGTGAGCGTTCTTACCTTTCCATGAATATTTCCCAGCTCCAAACTAGAAAACATGAATGTTAATTAGATTTAAGCATTCTCAGGTGGTATGTATTTATGTGGCCTAAAGTGATTAACACCTTATATCAAGGTTTGCATCATTATTAGCCAGCTTCTTTACCTCAGGCAAATTGGGATCACTAAAGGACACGCAGCAACATCTCAAGTTGGACGCAAGCAATACGGAGGATCCTGTATGGGCTGTTGTTATTATGGATAAGCCAGTTGGATGTTTCTGGGTTGACGATGGACTTAAAATCAACTCACAAACTTACTGTCAGTTTTTAGAAGATTTTTTTTTTTTTTTCAAAGTGGTACAGGAAAAAAACTGCATCTTTAAAGAAGACCATGATTTTTATGTAGTACAATACTCCATCTCATGTATCCAAGTACTCCACCGCTTGGCTAACCAGCAAAGGCCTCAAAGATGACAGAATATTGACATGACGTCTTTCCTAATGTTAGATATGTCTGTGGGTTTACTTTCTATTCTTGTTATGTGTTGACGCAGATTGAGGAGCGAACCTGCGTCAGACAGGACCCAGCACTAAAAATAACCAGAAAGCGGTTCCATCAACAAAAAAAAACAATTTATTTTTCACCTGTGCCTAAATAAATTATACAAAAAAAAAACCCCCAACCCAATGTCCTTCAAGAGGAGTGACTGCTGGCACGCTCTCCAGTGTTCATGGGGAGAGCAGTCCGGTGCTCCTGGACTCACTACCATCAAACAGACACCCCCCAGGTGGACACGACAAACTGACTCTCTGTTGGAGCACAGAAGATGTGAGGTACGTTAGCAGTTATAGCAATTTCTTTCACAAAACACATGCTATCAGCAACACATCAAGGTCTGTACTTTTTATCTTTATGCACATGAGCAGCTTCTCACAATAAGTGGAGGATCACTTATCCTGCACGCCACAGCAGTGAGAAGCAAGCCACACCATTCTCATCACAATTTCATGTATACTATGTAGCAAAACATCAAGTTACTATCTACAATTAGTCCAACAGTTAATTACCTTTACTGTGTGCTGACAGCATGTGTCCTCACCCTTCCCTGCTTCACAGGCTTAATGTGTCAAACCCAGGTGCGGTCCTCAGCGTCTCACAAACGAACATCACAAGGTCGAGTTCCCGGCAGTTCTGCTTGATTCACACATGCCTTAAGAGCAGAACGCCATCCAATTATCCGCTACAGCTGAAAGTCTTTAGGGCTGCACGTGAGCACCAGTCCCAGGTGCCTCACATGATATTGACGAGGGTGAGGATTCTTCAGCCAGCACCTTTTTTCCACAGACAAATCAGCTTCCATGCCACCTGAGGAGCAAAGAAAAGAAAACACCAAAACCTCCAGCCACACCCCCCAACACACAACAATTCTTGCTAGTTTGTTTTGGTATTAAGTAACTGTTTTACTGAAATGAAGATAGTTTATTCTATTTTTAAACATCTGTTTAAAAGTACATGTGAACCTGGTTTACCTGGTTATACTTGTAAGCACACCAAGGGCTTTGGGGGGGGATGTACGCTGCCATCTGCCTACGGGAAGCCTATGGGTTAGGAGATCAAGAATGGAGTCCACCATTTGTCACGCCTACATTGCGTTTTATAAAAAGTATTTAGCTTCTTTGTTTGGGGTTCTGATTGGGTGGAGCTCCTCTGTGAGCAAAGTCCACGAGCTTCCAGGCCTGTAATCTCACTATAACTTTCAATAAATTTAACCTGAGAAATAGTCTGTTTCTGGACCTTAGTTGGGACTGAATAAAAAATAATCAGGAGGCTGTGATTGCTGCTGCAAGAATGGTTAATAGTTTTCAGGTCAAGAAACTGATCCATGAATTGAAGGCTCATGGAAGTTACTGAAAAGAAGGGTGACTACACTTGTCATTCAATATTTTTGAAATGTCAGAAGTGTTTACTTTTTAATTTTAAATTGCTTATTTGTCATATTTACTCTAATGAATGAAAATAAACAAATTAGATGGGAAATTTGAGTTTTTCATTTAGCTGCACAGTAATACATGTGTAGTTTGTGCCTATGTGTGTGTGTATTCTCAAGGTCAAGATTAAATACTGTTTTGTTGCTGCTAAGTCAAGTGCAGTCTCCAAACAAGCTGCTCTCCATTTGAGATGATATGAACTCTCTATAGTATGAAAGCTGGATTTACTCTTCCAACTAAACCGCACTGTGTTGCTTCAAGTATTTTCTTAATCTTCTATTAAATAAATGCAGCTTTTGAAGTTTAAAAAAAGCCCTCTGTCCCGAAACCCGTTTCTTCTCCACTTTCTCCTTTTTCCTTCCCTTTCCCGGTTTGTCTCCCCCTTATTGACAAGAACCTTGTTCCCTTTAATTTGCAGCCCATTGTACCTTCAGGGACAGCGTAATGAGACAGAACGAGTTTAACTCTCTTTCCTTCTGTCATCCCCATGTGATTGCATGCTCTCTTGTCCCAACCCTGTTTTCTTTATCAAGCAGTCTCAGCTGTCCTCACAGCCCAGTGAAAAACTGTCTCGCTGCTTGTGGTGAGTTTGTCTCGCTTGCTCGCTCATACGCAGTCTGAGTTCAGAGCTGAAGTATTGATATTCAGTGCACGGACATTCCTCCTTCTGCTGCAACTTGCCTCCCCACTGTTTATCTTTCTGTAGCAACTCTATTATCTTCACCTCATCATAACACCTCCCACTATTTATTAATTGTGTTCATGCGTGGTCACGCACCCTTTTGAAGCATTTTTAACAAGATATTATTGATGATAATTTTAAATAAATG